>NC_133662.1:213710176-213797676 GCF_037893015.1 Macrotis lagotis
TGTTTCTCCCTGAGCACAAATTGAGTTTGTCTCTGCTTTAAGTTTCTGGTGGAATAAGAAAGGGAAATAAAATTCCTTTTCTTTTAGGATGTGACTGCCCCTGCTCCCAGATCACAGGATTTAGAACCAGAACAGATCTTAAGATCTTATCACAACTAACTTCCTCCTTTTACAAAGGGAGAAACTATTATCTCCTGCCTTTCTCCCACAATTTGGAAGAATAAGAATTTGGGAGAGCGAAGGGATATAGAATATCCCCAAGAGATCTGAGTTTGTCCCCATCTGACCTGTCTCTTTGCAGAGAGTCAGGGAGGCAATGTCTGGAAGAATGTCTATAAAGTGCTCTGAGCTTCTCAGATGCAAAGGGCAAAAGAAATCAAAGCTGAGTTGTTATCATGGCTCCTGACAAGTGAAAAGCAACCAGTATGTCCTTTCTTGTGTGATTTAGTCAGGGCTTGGGCCAGAAGCCCTGCTGTGACTTTTTTCCATTTGACCCCGCAAAGGCTAACTGAATCATCGATAGATAGGTAGATAGGTAGAAAGAAGCTCCCTTTAGCCTGAGCTGATGGCCAAAGCCCTGATCTGTGGCCAAAATGAGACTTCTTTCTTTGCTAGTCCCAAAGGCTACCTTTCACCTCACTGTGAGTTTGGATATTAGGTGGATAATTTGATATGGGACAAGATATTTTTAGGTATCAACCACTCCCCATTCACAAGTAAGGGTGATTTGAGGATAACCAGTGGAGAAGAGGGGAAGACTGAGTCCTGAAGACATAGAGTTCTCATAAACAAATCCTTGTGGTCAGTAGCCTAAGTTAGACCTTCAGGACAATTTGCAAAGGGACATTCCACCCTCCAGTCTGATACTGCAAGATATATTCCTGGAAGATAAATAAGGGAAAGAAGGCACTTAAGTATTTTCAAGGGCACCTTGAACTATCACCATGCTGATGGTGATCAGTGGGGGGAGGGTAAGAGAGGGAGAGATGGGGAATACTCCAAGTGGGACTGTTTTTTAAAATTTCTAGAATGCAGTCTAGGTTTTCTGAATCTTCTCTCTATGTGCGCATCTATGTAGGGGGCTTGAGGAAATGAGAGTGTCTTTGGTATGCTTAACTTTCTCCTGGTGTTATGCAAATTTAGCTTTTCTAAAACTGAAAAGTGACATCAGTCCTCTCTCTTTCCCTTTCTTCACTCCTACTTCTTCCTACCTCTTTTCCTTTCTCCCTCTCCCTTCCTCTCCCTTTCTTTTCTTCCCTCTCTCCCCTTCTCTCCTTCCCCTCTCTCCCCCTCCCTTTCTCTCTCTCTCTCTCTCTCTCTCTCTCTCTCTCTCTCTCTCTCTCTCACACACACACATTCACCTTTTCTTCTTGAGTTTTTATTATTGAAAACCCAGGAAACAGGGTTCATACTCTTTGTGTCTTGAGAAAAGCCATCTTCCCCTGGCAGACACATTTGAAAGGTGTAGATATGGGTCTACATTCTGCTTCTAACCTGGAAAAGAAAAAAAACCCCAAAGAAACCACTTATTTGGTTGGACAGGATGAAGAACGTGACAGTACCTGGAGCTGTCCAACAATAGAATAGACTTTCTCTAAGGGAACCACTTCTGGTCACTGGAAGTATTAAATCAGAAGCTGGGCTGCTGAGGTTACATCTCAAGCATGCAAGGATGTGCAGAGATACTTCCTAAAGGAAGTAGGAATATAGACTATATGAGAGACTTCCAAGTCTAAGATCCTCTTATGCAAGAGTCACACCTTCAGAAAGCAATTCCAGTGAACCAAAATCAATTACTACAGAGATGAAAATGCAATGGTTTAGAAAGTCGCTGTGTCGATTTTGATTGAACAATCAGTTATTAAAAACTTGCTAAATTCAGAACATGATGCCAAAGGACATGAAAAGTTTAGATAAAACAGGACTGCTGACCCTAAGGAGTTTGCAGTCTGAGAATTATGGGTTCTATTTTTAGAACACTATTATGGGTTCTATTTAAGAAGACACTCCTAGTATGATAAAAGAGCACCATATTTGGAGCAGAAAACTTGGTTTCAAATCCAATCTCAGACATTAGCTGTGTCATACTAGTGGGGCATTTAATCTCCCTGGCCCTCAATTTACTTACCCATATAAATAAGAAGGCTCCAATAGCTAGCCGCTATATAGTGTTTTAATATTTGAGAGCACTTTACAGATATCATTCCATTTTATCTTTACAAAAAAAAAAAAACATTTAAACTAGATGTGATTGTTACCTTCCACTTTACAAATAAGGAAACCAAAACAAAGAAATTAAGTGATTTTCCATGTCACAAAGTGTCTGAGACTGGATTTTAATTAGGGTTTCCTTGAGGCCTATAAAGTCTTATCTACTCCAAATCTGTAATCTATTACCCAACAGATGGAAGAACTTTTTTTTTTTTAGGTTTTTGCAAGGCAGTGGGGTTAAGTGACTTGCCCAAAGTCACTCAGCCAGGTAATTAGTAAGTGTCTGAGGTGTGATTTGAACTTGGGTCCTCCTGACTCCAGGGCTGGTGCTTTATCCATTGTGCCACCTAGCCACCCCGATCACTATCTTGATTAGAGTCTTTCATAGTTGATCGCCCCCACAATATTGCTTTTATTGTGTACAATGTTCTAGGTCTTCACACTTCACTTTGAATCAGTTGATATAAGGCTCTATGGAAGAACTTCTTAATTAAAACTATCCAAAAATAAAATAGATTTTCAAGGTAATGGGTTCAAAATACTAAAGATTTTTCAAATGATGACTAAATGACCACCATCAGATAGGGCTTACAGGAGATTCATGTTTTGGCTCCATGCCAATCTTGAAATGTGTCTCCAACCTTAGCCCCTGTAGTTGGCATGGTGAGGGTAAGAAGCAAACAATGAAAATTGTTGGACCAGATACTCCCAGGGGATCAAAGTTAATGATTTTATAGAATAAAGTCTGCTAAAATGTGCCCTGGATTTGAAGTTAGAATCTGAATCCAATTTCCAATGCTTCATTTTACATACCTTGTGAGCTTGGGCTTGAGTCAATGGGGTCTTGGTTTCTTTACCTGTTAATTGAGAGACAAGATGGTATTTAAAGTCTCTGGCAGCTTTTGGATTCTCTGAGGACTTCCCCCTACCTGAATGCCTGGAGGCTTTTCCATCTCTGGGAGTCACCCTTTAAAATGCAAATACTTCAAGCTATTCACAGCTAACACACCTTCTATAATTATCAGTCAACACCTTAGCAGGAATGTGTTTCAAAGAACAAAAACAGAAATGTAGAGGAGAGGAAGGCTGCTTTAGAATTCTGGAGTAATTAATGTGTGATGAGGCTGGAGGGACCTTGGAGACCATTTAGTCTACTGCAGTGGACATACAACATTCCCTCTCCTATGTCTTCACTTTTCAACAGGTTGTTGGCCATATCTGAAATGCACAAGTGCCCTTATCCCTTGACCTTGGACTCTGAAATCCCTAGATTTCTTTAAAGCTCAGCTCATTCATCAGATTTTATATGAGGTCTTTCTTGATCCCTTCCAGGACTCTTCTCACTCCTACTCACTGTTAGGAAACAGTGTTTTGTATATATTTGTAAATAATAATAATAATAATTATTATTATTATTATCATCATTATTATTATTCCCCTTTTACAGCTGAGAAGAATTAGACTGAGTCGAGTTAAGTTCCTTAACAAGAGTCATGCAGACTGTGTCAGAGGAGGAACTGGGACTCTGGTCTTTCTGACTTTCCAGGCCAACTTCTTATCCACTTCACCACGTGAAGGCCTCTCTTTAAAGGTTTATATGAAACTCTCTATAAAGATATAGCATTATAACTTCATAACTTGCACAGACTATTAGAGCAGGAAGTGCAAGATCATTGCTTCCTACTAGAATACCCTTCCCCCTCTTCACCTCATCAATTCCTACCTATCCCTTAAAGCCTCACTCAGATGACATCTTCTGGAGGAAGACTTCTTCCTTTCACCTTCCTGGAAATAACCGCCTTCCCCTACAATCATACAGCACTTTGTTTTATATTTTTTTCCCTTCCCTTCTTTCCTTTCTTTCACCCTCCCCTCCTCCCTCTTCTCTTCTCTTCCCCTTTTTTTCCCCTTCCCCATCATTCTTCCCTTTCTTCCTCTCTCTCTCTCTCTCTCTCTCTCTCTCTCTCTCTCTCTCTCTTTCTCTGATTCTTCCTCCCCTCACTCACTTTCTTTCTCCCCTTACCTCTCTCTCCCCAACTTCTTTTTCTCTCTCTCTCTCTCTCTCTCTCTCTCTCTCTCTCTCTCTCTCTCTCTCCCTTCCTCTCCCTCTCTTCTTTTTTCCCTTCCCTTTCCTAATCAAGCCTGTGATTTCATGGATATAGGGGGCTCCTGGTGAGGAAACCTTGCTCCCAATGCAAATCTATAATTTCTAGTCTCAGAGAGTTGCTTTTTTTATGGTCTAGCAAATATTATATATTTAGTCAGACACTTCTTATCTAACTTAAGAATCTTTCTCCACACTTAGCATCACGCTGTCCACTCAATGGGCACTTCATTAATGTCTGCAAATATATTTATACACTCTAATACAAACCCTTCACATTTCAGATGAGGAAGCAGACTCCTGGAGAAGTGAAGTACCTTGCCCCAGGTCACCAAGCTGGTAAGTCTTAAAGGTAGGATTTGAATCCAAGTCTTCTCCATGTTCAATGCTGTTTCTGCTATCCCAAAAGGCTACCATGCCCAAGTCACCTTTGTTTTTGGTTTAAAGAGCTCCAGAACTCAGGGTACCTATCCTGAAAAAAGATGTTTAAGGAAGGGAAGTATGAATTTTGACCTTTTTGACTATAGGACTTTGGTGACCCTCAGAAAGTTTGGATGACCCAATGAGCAATTGTGACTTCTATTTGCATTTCTCTAGTATCCTACATCCCTGGGAACACCACCTAGTAGCCTCATCAGATTTCCACTGAAGAATGGAAGAGGAGGAGAAGTTTGTTTTTGATGTTCTTTCCCCTCCCCTCCTTTTTTTGGAGACAGGGTTTCCAACTCAGGTTGGAAGTTACAGCACTTACTGGTGGCCCTGATTCCATCACTGACTGATATGAATACTTTGACCTGTTCACCTATCCTTAGTCAATATTGGTGACACCACCTACCTGCGAGGGACTCACTATTCACCAGACTTAGTATGGATCCCTCCACCTCCATTATTCTAGTCTGTGTTTCAGCAGTTTCAGACTACTACGACCAGCTCCTCTTCCCTTTTATTACTCCTCTCCCACTTCCCAGGCACTAGGCATCCAGAGTCCCCTCGGCTGTCCAGAGCCCGCTGCCCTCATGTACCCTTACCTGCCCTCCAATTTTTCACATTCTGCAGCAAGTGTTCCTTGCTCCAAAAATGTTTTCCCCTCAATATTTTTATAACATCCCCATTCCTTAAGGACCTAACATTGGCTAGTTGTTTCAGAAGAAATTACCTGACCAAACTAATCTGCAAGTAAGATTGGTATCACTGAGAGTGAGCTGAATTTGCCCTTCCTTTTAAATATATTTATATTTTAAAAGTTTAATAACCACAAGAAATGAAACTCTAATGGTGCAATTTTGAAAAAAGATGTTTCATGCAAGAAGACCCTTGAGTAATATTGGAGCTTACTGGTAAACAGTTTTAAAGAGTCATCCTTCTTTACCCCTTAAGAAATTCTCAGCATTAAAAGTTCTCTTGGGTTGAGAATATCCTTGTCCTCTCTCCCAGGGCAACTTGCCTCCTGATGCCTGGAGACCCTGGAGGATTCATAGCCTTCTGACTCAACAGCCCTTACCATTCTTATTTGTAGTCTGATCCAAGAAATAGTTATTGTGTTCTTGCCTATTATATCATGGGTCTTGTGCTTGGTCCACTTGGGATATAAAGATGAACAAAATCTAGACTCAATCCTTAAGCATCTTATAGTTTAGTAGGAGGGTGAGAGGATTCAGTTATACAAACATTTATCCAACATCTATGCAATTCAAAAGATTATATTAGGTAAAGAGGATATAAACACATTTGATGCAAACTCTGCTCTTGAGAGCTGACCTAAAAGGTAGGGGGAATGATATATAATCAAATGACTATGATACCAGACAAGGAAGCTCATATCCATTGTAAAGGAGAAGTCCCCCGAAATGCTGGGAGAACTTTAAGAGGAAGAGGTAATTTTCAACTAAGGGGCTAAGGTAAATGATGGAAAAGATTCCTGAGGTGGAACGCACAAGATGCAGAAACTATTTGATTGTGGGGAGGTGAAGGAGAGAGGAGTCAAGGATGATTCACCAGGTAAAGGGCTTGGATGAGTGGGAGGATGGTGATGCCAACAGAAATAGAGAAGTTTGGAGGAGGGGCAGACTTTGTAGAGAGGAAGATAGTCTGTTCGGTTTTGCACCAATATAATACGTCAAAATATGACAAAGGTCTTGAAAGATATCTTTCAATTGAAGGTAAGTGTCAGAGGAGGGAAAGCCTCTAATTACCTACATTAGGCAAAATTCATCATAGAAGAGGTAGCATTCCATAAGGACCTGGAAGAATCAGTAACATTTTGACAGGCAGATGGAATAAGGGCATTCCAGGGAGATCTTGAGTTAGAGCCCAAAATGGAAATGATTTGACTAAGAAGGGAAAACTATTCATCTATACCTCATTCAATAACCATATATTAAACACATTTGCAAAGCACTCTGCTAGGGGCCATTCAGTTCAATAGAATGGTATATGTGATTGAAAAGACTTAGGGTTCCTAAGAAAAGCAGGTTTCAAATTATTTCTATCCCTAAGTATCTGAGGAGCAGAGGTCCTTTCACAGCTCCAGAGTTTACAATAGTGACAGGAACTTTTACCAGCCCACTAGTACATAAAATGCCTTGCAACAGAATTTCATGGTAATCCTCATCAAAGGAACATATACATTTACTTTCAGTAGGGAATGTATTCCTTCTTAAAGCCTCTCATTTTAGGCTAACCCCATGGAAAGAAATGATTTTTCTAAAGTTTTTCCCCTTCCCTTTCTTATGTTTCTTTCCTCTTTTCTTTTTTCCTTCTTTTCCCTTCACCTCCTCTCCTTCCTATCTTTCTCTTCCCATCTTTTCCTTTATTCCAAAAAAAAAAAATCAGTTAAGAGAAATCAGAGTCAAGATCCAAAAAGATTTTGGCAGACTCAAGCACCAAGAAGAATGTATAAGGAAAAACTTCCATAGAGATAAATGTAAAGTCTTATGTTTCAGTACAAAAAAGAAATCAACTGCACAAAATTCTGAAAAGGAGCACAAAATTCAGAAGTCCAATATGAACCATCAGTGTAAGTGGCAAACAAAAAAAGCTGATATGATCTTTGTTGCATTAGGAGGAGCATAGTTCCTGGGAATAGGGAGATGGGAGTCTCATGGTCCACTCTCCTTATCAATTCTTGCCTAGAGCACTGGTTTGTTTAGCCCTGGACACCAAGATTTAAGAAGGACATTGATAAATTAGAGCATGTCCCAAAGGATGGCAATCACAATGGTGAAGGGTCTTGAATTACAACATCTGAGGATGGTTGCAGGAACTGGGCATGTTTAAGCTAAAGTTGATTTGATTCAGGGGTTATGATAATTGTCTTCAAGTATTTGAAGGTGGGTTCTATGGAGAAGGGAGATTTGTTTTGTTTGGTTCCAGAAGGCAGTACCAAGAGCAAAGGAAGGAAGGAAGGAAACGTTGATTAAGTGCTGAATAGTTGAAGTCCAGAGGAAATCCACAAAATGGAATTCTGTGATTTTATGAAGTATGGGTGTGACAGATGCCAGCCTTGGCAATCTCCATTTCCTATTCCTATTTGTTTGTGGGGGGAGGAAAGAAGAGGGGGTATTCATTTGAGACAACTAGAAACAGGGAAGGGAAAAACAAGAAGATAATTGGACTGAACATAACATCCAGTAGAGCCAACCCAATATCCCTCTGTGCCTTAGTAAACCAGACAACTGCAAATGTTTGTAGCTTAGTTGATTTATTTGTAATTAATAGGAATTTAATAATAATAATAATAATAATAATAATATTTGTAATTAATTTTTGTCTAGTCCTAGAGATTACTGAGAGAATCTTCATGTACTGGGGGCTGAGTTTGAACTGGTGACAACTCTCTTCTTCCTCTTCTACCTCCTCCCCAGTCCATCTTTCATGACTTTTGAATCCATAATTCTGGTCATTTAAGTAATAAGTGCCTAGCAAATTAATAAATTCTTTTTGAAATTGAATTGAATCTAAAGGATCAATAATAAAAAGTTAGATTTATGTAGCACTTTGCCAAATGCTTTTCCTACATTATCTCATTTGAACCTTATAATAAAACTATGATATAGGAAGTAAAGACATTATTAGCTCCATTTTGCAAATGAGAAAATTATGGCTCAGAGGGTTGAAGCAATTAAAGATCTTTAAGAAAGAGGTTAATGGGTATGATGTAGTGGGAATTCTTTTTTAGATATGGCTTGGACTAGATCACCACCAAAGTCCCTCCTGAAGTTTAGTAATTCTCTGACTTTTCTATCATAATAAGTATCTAAAACAGGATTTGAATTCAGGTCTTCTAGGAAGCCATCTTATAGATTAATTGTGTCAAACTCAAATAGAAACTCAAAACAATAGGATATAAGGAAGTCATTCAGTGCACATTGACCCAGAAAATAACATATTAATATTATCTGTGTTGTATTACAATTTATTTATTTTGGGTTATTTAATACTTTTATTAATGACTTGGACAAAGGTATAGGTGACATGACAGATTTGAACTCACAAAGATAAGTCTTCTTGACTCCAGGTCCATCAATCTTTTTACTGAGTCATCTCACTGAAGTGTTTCATTCAGTTCTGAGTACCATGTTTAGAAATTATTTGTATTAATTAGAGAAAGTGCATAGGAGTGCAATGAGGATGGCATGAAGCTCATACCAAGAAGGGATTGCTAAAGGAACTGGGGATATTTGTTCAGTTAAGATTGAGGGTGTTCAGAAAGGGAATGGTGGTTTTCTACTAGGGTATGAAGGCTTAACATCTGTTTTTCCCCAACATGTATGAACAGAAGCAATGGATGGAAATTTCAGACAGGCAAATTTAGGTTTGAGAAGAGGGAAAAAAAAGCTTTCTGACAGTTCCCAAAGTAGAATAGACTGCTTTGAAAGTTGATGGATTTTTCTCCATTACAAAGTCATCATGCAAAGATCAGATGTTGTAAAGAGGCTTCTGGCAAGCTGGATCTCCAGTGAGGTCTCTTCTAAGGAGTCGACTGAGGTGGCTAGAAGGCACCATGGTGCTCAGAACTCCAGCCTCAGATCAAATCCAACTGTGCAAGTCATTTATCCTCTATCTCAATTTCCTCATCTGTAAAATGGATATAATATCAGCAGCTCCCCACCCCACCAGGATTATTGCGAGAATCAAATGGACATGACCTCTATCTGCCTCAGTTTTTCATCTGTAAAATGAGTAGTTTTCATGCAATAGAGACTTAGCCTCAGGCTAAAAAAGACCTGGCTTCGTCTTACTTCTAGCCTACTTGCTGAGTGACCCTGTTCAAATTACTTAATCTCTGACTGCCTTCTTCAACTGTAAGAAATAATGCCAACAGCTACTTCCCATGGTTGGTTGTTGTGAGAATCAAGTGAGATAACATTTTTAAAAAACCCTTAACACTATGCACATAGTAAGAACTCTATAAATAGTATGAATGCTTTCTTCCTTTCCCTTTTTTCTGTTTTGTTTTTGCAAGGCAATGGAATGAAGTGACTTGCCCAAGGGCACCCAGTAAGTACCAAGTGTCTGAGACTTTGGACTCAGGTCCTCCTGACTTCAGGACCAGTACTCTATCTACTGTGCCATCTAGCTGTCCCCTTCTCCTTCCTTCTAATAGAAGTTGAAAGCAAGGGAAACCAAATCCATACAACAAGTTACAGGAATATATAGCAAAAGATTAAAGGGGAAAGTAAAACAATGCCTTGGTTCCATTTGGATTTTTTTGTTCTCTTATCTTCCTTCTTTCAATTTGCATGGAATAAAAGAAAAATCTGAGGGGAAAACCAATCTGCTAAACCCATATAATTCTTGTAGGATTAATTTTATAGAAGTCTCCTTGTAGTGGGTTTGGGGGCACATGATTCCTATAATGGAATTAGGAGTTATAATTAATCAATAAGCAGGAAAGCCTATCAATGAATAGGCATTTATTAAGCACCATGTACTAAGCACTTTCTACAAAGAAAAAGACAAAACAATCTCTGACTTCAAAGTGTTTCTAACCTAATGTGGGAGATGATGTCTATAACTTAGAACACATACACACACACACACACACACACGTGTGCTTGCATACACGCACATGCGAAGGAACTTCTAACCCTAAGTCAGACAGTTGTCTGGCACAAAGTTCTGCTCTTTAGCCCCAGTAGGTTCAAAGACATTACATGGCTATGAGCTTTTAGTTGACTGGTTGTTCGGTCTTCCTCAAATGCTCAGACAAGAAGGTAAAAAGTCTCTTTCCAGAGAGAACAGTCACCTTTAACTTAGACTCTGGGAACCAATTGATCTCCCTTTCTTTTGGGGGAGAAAAGCAGCTGTGGGCTTTTCCCCCAGGTCTGATACCAGGAATATGAAAGGTTTAAAAAGTACTGAAGTTTAATCCTCTGGGCTCTAGGTATTCTTCTTCTTATGGTGAAGAGGCAGCAAGTCAGTTGAGGACTCCAGCTGAACCTGGAAGTAGAGGGACACTCCACAAGCATATGTCCATCAGAGCCATTCCTATCTGTGACCATAAAGCCACTGGGGCATTGCCTGGCAGAGACTACATATTCAGAGACACCAACAAAGAACAACATGATGACATCACCAGAAGACACCAGCAGCCATGAAGCATCAGAGGCATGCGCCTTCATCCTGGCCACATATGATTCTTACCTGTGTGCCCATCCACAAGTGTGCCCTAGGTGTGTCTACTCTGTCCATAGATGTCATATATATTTATTCAAGAATGTATCTTGAGTTTATGGAGAAAATGTCCTATGACTTTTCTTTCTATGCTATTTCATTAAAATGCCTTTGTTTCTAACTGTGTTTCCAACTGTGTTTCTAATTCTGAATGACTAGTAAAAAGTAAACAAATAAAGGAGGGTATTTTTAAAATACTTTAATAAAAGGCAGCTTTTTTTGGTGGGGGAGGGTTGCTCACCACATTTGAGGGGAGGGATGTCCCCAGGTGATACACTTCCACCTTTGAGTTTCTATGATTGTTCCTGTTGGAGATGACTGATATATGGAGGGACAAGGCATTTATTTTATGCCTGAAAAGTATGGAAAGAGTGTAAGCCTTGATTTAAGAAACCTAAGGTCACTTTCTGGTTTTGTCACCTACTAGTAGTGTGACTGAGCAAATATCTCTGAGAACAATTTTTTTTATGCATTACTAAGGTTACAGCTTTTCAGGTCCAGTGGCTCTCCTTGGGAAGGGATCACAGTAAGGTGGAAAAAGCTCTGGATTGGTATTCAGGTCTGTGTTCAAATCTCAACTCTGCTACTTATTGTATGGGTAACTTTGGGCCAATATAACTCAGCTTCTCTGGACCAAATGACCTTTTCCATGTCTCACATTTCAGCCAAAAAAACCTATGTATGTACAGACATACATATAACCAGCCCTGGAATCCAGAGGACCTGAGTTCAAATCTGCCCTCAAATCTGTCTTACTAGCTATAAGACCTTGGGCAAGTCATTTAACTCTGATTGCTTCACATCCAGGGCCAACTCCAGTCGTTCTGATTCAAATATGACCACTGGACTCAAATGACTCTGGAGGAGAAAGTGAAGCTGCTGACTTAGCACAGTGCCCCCCTCTCAAATCCAATTCACATGCTTGTCATGGCATCACCTCCCTGATGTCATGATCTTCTTAAAGAATTAAGACAAAAAATATCATGTATATGTACATTTCCATGCATATATACATATGTAAACTGATTTGCATATCATTTATGCAAATGAGATTCAGGGAGGGGGCAAAACTATGAAATGAACAGAAATTTGTTGCTCCCAGCCTTTGTAACCTTCAAGAACCCAAAGATTTTAAAATGTTTTTATATGAATTGTTCTCCTGGTTCTGCTCACTTCATTCTGCTTCAGTTTATACAAGTCTTGCCAGGTTTCTCTGAAACTATCTCTAAATTTAAAGATTATAATAACATATGGAAGATTTGAAACCTCTGATCAATACATTGACCAACCATAGTAGAGCCATGAAACATGCTACCCACCTCCTGACATGTTGGGGACATACTCAGGATGCAGAATAAGACATAATTTGGGGGCATGGTCAATACAAAAATTTGTTTTACTTAGCTATGTATATTTGTTACAAGGGTTTTGTTTTTGTTTTTCTAATGGGGGAGGAGTGGGAAGTAGGAGAGAAAAATAGACTTTTGTTCATTGAAAAAAAAGTTTTAAGATGCAGAGACTTGTGCAGATTCCTTTCTGCTTCATCTCTTAACCCAAATTTCCCCCTTAGGTTTTACCTCATTTCCACTGAGACGAAAAGTCCACTGTTTATGGTGTAACTGTTCTAATAGTAGGAAAAGGCTGGCTCAGGCTGAACCTCTAGTAGATTAGGTACAATTTTGGAATGAAATTAGACACTTGTACGTTATCCATGGCCATAGCCACAGCGTAGAATGGAGAGTCAACATGGATATAGTATTTAACTCAGCTAGACATGTCTTCTGGCTACCACACTGAAATGGGGCTGGCTGGCAGGGCAGCATGTGGTGATTTCCATGACCATGAGGCAGGCACCAAGTCTGATGGGCTCCTGACTCCATTTCCTATAGGCAGATCTCTTTATGACTTCAGGCGATTAGAAAACATTATTAATATAGACAGGAAAAGAAGCCTGGCTTTTGCCTTAACCTCCCTAGGTCCATCAAGTCCTGGAGCTGATTTTGGGGAAAAAAATTAGCCTAACCCATAGAGTTAGATGTGTGTATATAGATGGGGTGGGGAGAGAGGGGAGGAATCCTGGGAGGTATTGATTCTATTAGGCCTTCCCAAGGAGGTTTTTACCAGTATTAAAACCTTATGCTTCTTCATCCCTAAAGGGATGAAATTCAGGAGGAAAATCTTATCAGGGAGAGGACCTCTGTCTTGAACCTGAAATCACAGTTGCTTAGACTTGGAAAGGGCCTTAAAGAATATCTAGGCTAACCTTCCTTCCTATGCAGGGATCCCCTCCACAACATTTCCCCAAGTTGGACATAGTTGGAACACTTGAGAGTAGAAGGTCATAATAACCCAGTGCAGAAGAATTGGGAGTTCACTCTGACACAGTCTAGATTCAGAATAAATCAGAGGATCACTCTGACCTAATTATTCCTAGAGGGTTCAGAGGTCAACGTGACCTAGGTTTGTTACTTGATGATGACTCCTTGCCCTTGTAACCACAAATCCAAAATAGAGCCCTTCACACCATTCCAGCTTCGCAATTTCCCTTTTACTGCCAAGGATCACCATCCTACCTAGGCTCAGGACTTGGGTGGGAATCAGGCTGTATTCTTCACTTTCACTTCCCCTACATATTCAACCCATTGCCAACTTTTGTTGTTTCTACCTTTACAATATCTCTCAACCGAGTCCCTTTCTCCCCATTCCTGTAGCCACCAACCTCACTGAGACTTTCATTACTTCAAAATTAGACTGTTGCAAAAGTATCTTCCCTCTCCAAATCATCCTCCACTCAGCTGCTGAAGTTATTTTCTTTTGTAATGTAGGTATATGTTGCTATTGGCTTTAACGAACTCCAGTGATTCTCTACTACCACCAGAATCAAGATAAATTCTATTAAAGACCCTTATTCATGATTCCTTTCCACCTTTCCAATCTTATACTTGACTTCCCCTCCACACATTCTGTGATCCAGCTGCTGGCTTCCTTCCTTTTTCTCCCACACCCCACTCCATCTCTCCAAGTCATTTGCAATGGCTTGAATAGTCTTCCTCATTATCCCCACCTCTTAGTTTCTTTGACTTCCTTCAAGACTCAGGTCAAATCCCACCTTCTGCAGGAGTTCTATTTCTCCATTTCCAGTCTGAAATTCGCTCCTATCTATTCTGTACCATCTTGTATGCAGTTATGTATAATTGTTTCTTACATTAGAATTGAGGACAAATACTGGGTTTTTGCCTTTCTTTGTACTCCCAGCACTTGGCACATTGCCTGGTGACATGGCAAGCAATTAATCCTAAATTAATGACATTCCTGCCCTATCTTCCCACTCAATTAAATAGGAGAAGGTCAGAACACGAGTAGAAGCCTTCCTGTAGGACCATTGCTATAACAAGGCTATTGGACTCATCCCCTGGGTGTCAGACTCTAAGAGGGGAAAGAAGGGTAGAGAGGGGAAAGAAAGAGAAGACTGTTTCCACATTTCTTATAAGGAAAGAGACTTTCCTCTCTTTTAACCTGGAAATGCTGAGTATGCCTAGGAGCACATTCATCAGCTCTCAGACCTCTCCAGAGTCAGGCATTATTGGGAAATGTCTATATGCTTTTACCAGTGGAAACAGCATTGGGTGGAGGTGGCTGAATGACCAGAGGACACTAGAGCAGGTGGGCGATGTCCAGTTACCAGTGACTCAGTGTGACACACTTAGAGAAATAAATCAAATTAAAATTCCAGCAAAGAAATGAAATTCAGAATCCATTTCTGGCTGCTGACAGTCCTCTCAGTTTTCCTTCTGTCTTGGCTTCGGTCACAGAGTTGGCCATTTTCAGTTTTAATCTCTGCTTGCCGAATTTGGGGGAGGAGATGCTGTAGAGTCTGCAGAGACCTCCTTTTGCCTGGAGTTTCTATGGTCCTGGCTAATTAGTATAAAGTGTTAATGAGAGGGGCAGCTAAGTGGCAGTGAATAGAGAACTGGCCCTGGAGTCAGGAGGACCTGAGTTCAAATTTGACCTCAGATACTAATTAATTACCTGGCTATGTGACCTTGGGCAAGTCACTTAACCCCCTTGCCTTTGCAAAAACTTAAAAAAATAAAATGTTAATAAGAATAATGTAATAATGAGGCTGAGATCCCACACCATTCCCATGTTAACTTCATTCTGCCTATTAACTTCATTCTGTTCTTCTGGAGTCATAGGAGAGACCCCTGACTTCAAATGGTCAGCTGCCCTAGAGGAGAATGGGATGATAGCAGATAGATCATTCCCAGTACAATCCTGCTGGTAGAAAAGTAACTCATACAATAATAATATTAATAGTTGGAATTTATATAGTACTTCTAAGGTTCGCAAATCATTTTGCATAATATCTTATTGAACCTACAATCCTACAAAGTGATACTATCATTAGTCCCATTTTACAGCTGAGCAAACTGAGACTGAGAAAGATTGTCCCAGGTCACACAACTAGGAGGGGTCTGATGCAGGATCTGAATTCGGGTCTAACACTCTAATTACTGTATAACTTTGATGTCTGAGTATGTTTTCATTGCAGCAATAGATGCAAAAGGTACTAACTAGCTGTGTGGCCCTAGATAAGTCATTTCATGTCTAGGACTCAGGTTTCCTCACCTATAAATGACAAGATTGCATTTGATGACTTCTTTGATCTCTTCCAGCTCTAAATCTGATCTTGATCTCAACTGATTTAACAGCCTGGTGAGGGATGAACTACATATATTATCTCATACAATAGTTAAAAAAAGAAACTTAAAGATGTTGTGACTTGCCCATGATCACATATCTAGTAAACATTGGAGTAAGGATTCAAACTCAGGATTTCCTGACTCTAAGCCCAGAACTAGTTTTATGGTTTAATAAGGGGGAAGTATGATATTTCAGATGGGGAAACAGCTTGGGACATATAGTAGAGGCAGAAATGAGCATAGGATCATGTCTAGTAAACAGTGAAGAGACTAGTTTGATTAAAGGGTAGGGCATATAGGCAAGAAACCAGAGATAAGGGTGGAGCCAGATCCAGAGTCAACTTCAAGGAACCCCTTGAAGCTTTGTTTCAATGGACAGGGTAGATAATAGGGAACCATGGTAAATCTCTGAGAAGAGAATGATCCAATGAGAATGGTGCTTTAGGAAGCAATCTGTTGCCCCCATGAAGATTAGATTGGAGGGAGAGAAATCCCTGGAGATCTCAGATCTCCTAGACTTGTAAATACAAAGAATTACAGAAATTAGATTGTTTTTCATCCTTTTTTCTAGGACCTAGAATTGTAAGGCATCTAAGGCTCTAAATTTCTGCACATTTGGAAGATGTTTAAATGGTAGAAGGACCTGAGGCAATGGTGAGAAAAGAAGCTATGACTCCTCCTTCCTCCCTTCCCCCTACAACATTTATTTATTTCCTTCCTATACCTCAATTTCCCTGTATGTAAAATGAGGGATTTGAACTGGATGTTCTCTGAAGTTTTTTTCATCTTTGATAATAGAAATCTTTTCACTTGATTGGTGGAATGCCCTTTGAATATGAATTTTTTTATGTGGTATGCTGAACCCTGCCTCCATCAAGTAGATTATAAACTCATTGAGAGCAGGGTTGAGACTGTTAGCTTCTCTGAAGAAAAAAGATTCCAAACACCCTCTTAAAATAAAAAAGGTCCTTTGAGATCATCTAACATAATTTAATCCTTCTTCTCCATGACATCTCTTAAAATATTTGAAGACAGTAATCAAGTTCCCCCCATGTCTTTTCTTCAAGTTAAACATCCCTCAGTGCTTTAAGATGATCCTCAGATGACCTGATTTTAGGACTTCCTTTTTCTGGATGCTCTCCAGCCTACCATTAGCCTTCCTAAACTGTGCCCAAATAATTTTTTTTTCTTCAAATCATCACTGCAAAAATCCTACAGTGTGTGAACATACAACAGACATCTCTTCATTAGCCATTGGGATGACCATCAATTGTAATTCTTCTCTACTTGTTGTGATAAGTGATTCATATCCAGATAGCATAATGAGAGAATATGAGCATGTGATTAATATTATGAGGATAACTTGGTGAGGTGGTAAAAAGGATGGACTTAAGAACCAAGAGAGATTCTTACTAGGTGTGACCACATGGTTTGACCGATTTCCTCAACTGCAAAATGGAAATGATCACACCTGTACTATCTGCCTCACAGGGTTGTTATATAGTCAAATGAGAAAATTAACACAAAACACTCTATATACCATTTAGTCTTCAAAATATCATATTTAATTATTATTATACTACTCACTTTTCAAGACCCAATTCTAACCTGTCCTTCCTCTACAAATCAGAGCAATTTAGAGCTGGATAGAAATTAGAGCTCTCTCTCTCTCTCTCTCTCTCTCTCTCTCTCTGTCTCTGTCTCTCTCTTGTCTCTGTCTGTGTGTCTCTCTATGTCTCTCTGTCTCTGTCTCTCTGTCTCTGTCTGTCTGTCTCTCTCAAAATGAAGACAACTCTGGTTCACAGAGCTTTCTCCCTTTCCTGCTCTCCAGCAGCACTTAGGCAATAAGGCAACAAGTATTTTGAAGTGATTACTACACATCAAGCATGGAGTTAAGCATGGGTCCACAAGCAGAAAAGACAATCTGTGACCTGAAAAAACCTCCTTAAGATAGTTGGTCTTCCATTAGCCTCTAATTGCTTTTGTGCATGTACCTATTTTTTCTTGGACTAGAGCATAAACTCCTTGAGGATGGGAGACTTTGATGTAATTATGTCTTACAGGATCTGATTTCAGAGGTGTGTGATACTGCTATGGCCCCACCCTCTATCCCTAAAGTGCCTTGCATGACGCAGAGCCGTAGGAGTCAATGAATATTTACTAGATGTACTATGAACCAATCCAATAATGCCCCCCCTTTCTTAGTGTGATTATAAAGGATTTTTCTTCATAGCAAGCCTGTTGAATGAACAAATAAAGACAATTAGGTCTTATTTTCCTCAATAGTAAAAAATGAAGGGGTAGAACTACTGACTCTAGCTGTGTGGTCTTATGATCTCATGAGCTAGAGCATCTCTAAGGTCTCTTCTCTAATGTCCCAAATGGAGACATCTTAAGAGAACAGGACGTGAGATAAGCAGCTTATGGCTTTGGGATGTAGGGAATTAACACAAACATATGACAAAGAGGTGTTCCCTATAAAAATAGGAATTAACAGTTCTCAAAAGAATAATTATTACAAATTAGCAACCATATGAAAAAACTGCTCCAGATCACTAATGGTGAGAAATGCAAGTTTTACCTCATGCTTAGCAACTTACATAGAGGAAGAATTCTGTTTAAATGACTTGCTTGGAGTCATATAACAAGCTTCACCTAGAACTCAAGTTCTCTGACTCTGATTATATTGAAGTACAACAAATTCACACTATAATTTGATAATTGATCCCAGTCCATTGGACATATATCTCTCCTCTCCTCTTCCCTTCCCTTCTCCCTTATATCCCCTCTATGCTCTTCCCTCCCTTCTCATCTTTTCCCTCTTCATATCTCCTTTTTATTTTTTAGGTTTTTTTGAGGCTAGAGCTTCTCATCTCCCATTCATGGCTCTGATTTCATTTCTGATATACATGGAATCTCTAGCCTGCTCCATTCAAACCTGGACCTGTTAACCTTTTCTTAGGGAGCCAACCAGTGCTCTACCTTAGGGCTCCCCATAATGGTGCCAGACTTAGTGGGGATGAGTTTTATCCTTACTGAACCAGTTCAAACTCAAGTTTTCTCCAGCTTCAGCCTCTCTCAGGAGCAGGGATTATAGGCATGTCTCATCAAGACAAGTTTTTCATCACCATCCAGTACTCCCTTGACCTGAAGGTGACAGATGATGAATGTTGATAGCAATGAATCTCATTGCC
Organism: Macrotis lagotis; assembly: GCF_037893015.1. NCBI lineage: Eukaryota > Metazoa > Chordata > Mammalia > Peramelemorphia > Peramelidae > Macrotis > Macrotis lagotis. The sequence goes on from NC_133662.1 coordinate 213,729,064, forward strand.
AGGAGGCTCATCGACTGACATTCCTATGGAATCAGGAACACCCAGGGAGTTCTGTAATGGTGGATTCAGTTGACCCAGGGCCCTCCCTTGAGTGTGCAGAGATCCTGACCCAGTCTCTCTCTCTCTCTCTCTCTCTCTCTCTCTCTCTCTCTCTCTCTCTCTCTCTCTCTGTCTGTCTCTCTCTGTCTCTCTCTGTGTGTGTCTCTCTATGTCTCTCTGTGTGTGTCTCTCTATGTCTCTGTCTGTCTCTCTCAAAATGAAGACAAGAGATTCTGACATCCCACACTGAATGTACAAGTATCAGCCAGCAGGGGGAGCAGATGACCAATATCAGACTTTCTAAAGTAGCCAACCACCCCAAAAAGATAAGTGAAAACAGGCAGATATCCTCCCAGCTTCTAGGGAGAAGGAACAAATGATCCTGGAAGGTGGCTGCGGGCTTTCCTCCCTTTCTTTCAGGATCTCATATGCATCAAGTATGCTGTCATGACTCCCCCACCCCATCATGATTCCCTACCACCAACAGAGGCTGCCTTGCCTTGCCAGCAGTGAGAATCAGGTTGCAGTCTGGCTCCTTCTTTTCCCTGGTGTCTACAAGGTCAGTTGTCTGTCTGTGGCATAAGAATTTTCCCTGCTCAGAGCTACAGGATCATCCAGGGATTAAACCCAAAGCCTTGGTTTATGCCCTCCGGCTCACATCCTCTAAGTTTGCCCTGTCTGCATTCTCCTAGGAGGATTCCAAAGTCCTCTCCCTCCTTCCTCCTCAATAGGAGATTCCATTAGGGTTCTGTTCTCATTTAGATGGGTCACAATTGTGCTTACAAGAATTTAAACAACATCATTTTGGTCATTTGTATCCACAGCATGCCTCCCATGGTGCTGTGGGCCTAGTGGGCACTTAATTAATCTTGTTGAATTGAATTCAGATGGCAGAGTTGGAAGGAAACCCAGAGGCCATCAAGTTCAACCTGTACCTAGGCTGAAAACCTCTCTGCAATATGAATTGGAAAAGTGTTGATGCATTTTTAACTCTGTTCACATCACAGGGGATACAAAGAGAAAACCAAGACAGTCTCTGCCCTCCAGGAGTTCCCTCTAGCTGGGAAATGGTTCTGGTTTATCTTCAACTCATGGCAGATGGAAAGGTCAAGTAATAGGAAGGGGAAAAATAGCAGAACATCTGGGAAGGCTCCAAGGACCTTGGGGAATAAGGACCAGGCAGAAGATGGTATCCAAAAGAATAGCAGTTTCAAGAGTTGAGTAGACTCTGGAATACCCCCATCAGTGGCAGGGAAGTAGGGGGAGTGGGGTCAGTGTTATCCTATACCTGCTGGAAACTAGGAAATAAGGCTCTGAGGGTTGCTTGGAGAAGAGAAAGGGTCCCCTTCCCAACAGCTGGTCACTATTTTCCAGCTGCTAGGGAAAAGGGGAAGGGGAAATCACATATAGTATACCTCTGCTGAAAGCTCTACTGTGATGTCTGCATTACCTCTGTAAGCAGCCTATTCTACTTTTAGATATTTCTGATTAGCAAGTTTCTCTATATTTGGAAAAGAATTTACCTTTATGCAATTTGAATTTAGATCTGGAAGAGGCAATTTCCCTATTTTACAGTTAAGGAAAGAGTGTCCCAGAGAACTGACCTGCAGTCCTCCAGGCTTCTTGCCCTTCTGACTGTGGTCCTCTACATGTATTCCAGTTTATTGATGTCCTTCCTAAAATATGGTGTCCAGAACTGAACAGGGTATCCCAAATGTCATCTGACTGGGACTAAAGTGGGATTATCACCTCCTTAGAGCTGGACCCATGCTCTATTAAAGCATCCCAAGAGAGCATTGGTTTCTTTCCTTGCTATATTACACTGTTGACACCTTAAATCTAAAGTATTCTAAAATTCCTAGAAATGAATTATTTTTTCCCCACTTCATAGTTTCCCAATCACATGTAAATATGGTATTCAACATTCATTTTTATAAAATCTTGAGCTTCAAATTTTTCTCCCTTCCTTTCTCCCCTCTTCATGATAGCAAGTAATTTGATATGGATTATACATTCACAATTGTGTTAAGCAAATTTCCATATTAGTCATGTTGTGAAAGAAGAATCAGAACAAAAGGTAAAAATAATACAAGAAAAAACAAAAAAATGTTTTTAAGAGAAAATAGTATATTTTAATCTCCATTCAGACTCGATAGTTCTCCAGATGTGGATGGCATTTTCCATTACAAGTCTTTTGGAATTGTCTTTGATCACTGTATTGCCAAAAAGAGCTCTGTTTATCATAATTGATTATTATACAATGTTGCTATTATTGTGTACAATGTTCTCCTGGATTTGCTCACCTCATTTAGCATCAGTTCATCTAAGTCTTTCCAGGTTTTTCTGAAATCTGCCTGTTCATCATTTCTTATGTAACAATGGTGTTCCATTATATTCATTGATTTATTTATTTTTAGGTTTTTTTTTTCAAGGCAATGGGGTTAAGTGGCTTGCCCAAGGCCACACAGCTAGGTAATTATTAAGTGTCTGAGGCCGGATTTGAACTCAGGTACTCCTGACTCCAGGGCTGGTGCTCTATCCACTGCACCACCTAGCCGCCCCTCATTATATTCATTTAGCACAACTTGTTCAGTCACAAAATAACTGCTATGAATATTTTGGAACATGTGGACCTTTTTGTAAAAATCTTTTTGGGACCCAAACCTTATAGTAGTATTTCTGTATCAAAGAGTATGCAAACTTATGTAGCTTTTTGGGCATAGAATTGAAGTAATTTCGATGAACCTTTGTACTTGGACAACATTACAATTGTAGTCTACTCCCGTTTATCTGTTGTGTGTGTTACCATTTTGCTGAGGAAGCTGTAGCTAGTAGAGGCAGGTGAGGAAAAGTACATATGGCATGAGCCCTGGCATTGCCACAGAGCCCCACTATTACTTCCTGCCCTGAGAGATGCAGAATTAATTGAATGACATGGGCCCGATTACGGGAAAGAGAAGGGAAAAAAATCATTGGATCCTGCCAAGGAGAATAGGAATTCATTCAGCCTGTCACTTTACACTGAGTTCCCTTAGAAGATATGAGTGGAGCTGTCATTTCTCTCATCCTAATAGAATCTCTCTCAGTTCCAGAGAGCATTTTTCAGTCCCAATCAGAGCTCTTGGGAGCCATAGAGAAGAGGGCTGCCTGCCACTGTTGGAAAACCAAGAGAATCACTAACTATGGCTAACCCAGATTCTTGCTCTTTATTCCTGAGCACCTTAGTCCAGCCCTCCTCTTTCAAGGCTAGTTTCCTTCTCCACTCCTCATCCTAAGGGATCCTCATCTTTATTGATCCCAGGAAACCCACCCTAGAGTTGAAAGAGGTGTCCAATTCTGAATGGCTCAACTTGAAATTAGAGGACCTGGCTTTAGGTGCAGAGGAATGTAACCTCTCTGAGGGCAGAATCCCCCTCTGGTTTAGACTTTTGATACCTATTAATCCTAGTTGCAGCATTTATAGTATGATTTATTGAATCTCTCTGACCCTCAATTTCCTAACCTACCTGTGTGACCTTGAGCAAATCACCACCTCTCTAGGACTCAGTTGATATATTAAATAAGGAAATCTGATTAGGTGACTTCTCAAGTACCCTGTTGTTTTTATCTATGGTCCTGTGTTCAGGGAAAATGGTAATAATTACACTACTTGTCTCATAAGAATTTTGAGCTATAGAAACAATTATCATCTTCATCATCAATCTATCACTTTCTCTCCTCACCTTTCCTATCCCCAGGCCAACAAAAAACCTCTGTGAGTTGCCTAGAATTTTATTACCCCCCCCACAAGTTTTGGCAGATGACTAATTTTTTAGTTGCATATTTCTTGTCATGGGGGTAGTCAGCCGCAGTCTCCAGTCTGGGTCTCCAGCCGGAGTCCAAGTCTGGTATATTTTTAGCCCATTGGGTATCTGAAAAGGTATTAAGATGCAGTCAGTGTTACAGACACTTGGGCAAATCAGTATTCTGCTACCGGCCTCCCCATGCCCGCAGTTTCCATTCAATGTCTCAAAAGCAAGGGTTGCCATGGAGACCCAGCGCCAGGGCAACAGAACTTCCTGTCAGGAAGCAACTGTACAGGTAGAGAGACGGGCCAATGGGAAGCCCAGGAGCCTCAGGGATGTTGGTGGCTTCCTCTTCACAAGGTAAATGACAATCTGAAAGCCTTGGATGCCCAGCATGGGTGGGTGGAGAAATGAGTGGAGGATTAAGGATAACTACCTAAGGAGTGCCCTCATTTCCAAGTCAGGTGAAGGGGTGGGAGTAGAGGTGGGAACCAGGGACATTTAGTCTATTGGTTCCGGAAGGAACTGATGCCATCTGTTACCTCACAACTGTATGGAGGCTGGTTACACAATGGCAGCAGGTAGTAGTAGCATGTGGAGAGACCTTTATAGGCTTATTAGATCATAGCTTTTGATCTAGGAAGGGCCTTATCAAGGGATCGACTTTGACAGATGAGAAAACTGAGTCCCACAGAAGGTAAATGATTTGTGTGAGGTCATGTAAATAATAAGTAGCAGTCAATCAATAAACATCTATTAAATATTTACTTTACTCCAGAACTAAATACTGGGGATAAAAAGAGAAAATATAGAACCCTGCCCTTGAGGAGTTCACATCTGAATAGAAGAGACAAGATAACACATATAAATAACCATGTATATAAAAGATATAGAGGAGGTGAAAATAATCTAAAGAGGAAGGCATTAGCATCTAAGGGAAACCTGGAAAAGCCTCTGCTAAAGGAACTGGAATTTGAGCTGAGCTTTTGAAGGAAGCCAGGAAACAGAAAAGGCAAGAAGTCAGGAGAGTGTGAAGAACCCCAAATAGTGTCTTTGGATTGTAGAATAGAAGGAAGGGAGGAAAGATAGGATCAAAAGACTAGAAAGGGAAGAAAGGCTTTTTAAAAAATCATGAATTTTAAAAAAATATTTCTTAATTATTTCTGGAATTTCAAGGGAGTCAAAGAAATTTCTTGGATAGGGGAAGTTTTAGGAAAATTACTTTCGAAGTTGAATTGAAAAGGGTGTGGATTAAGGAGATAATTGAGGCAGAGTTGTGATTTAAACTCAAATCTTTCTTTTCTAGTTTCTTTCTGCCATCTCCAGGTATCCTGATTCATATCTGGCCATCTCCAGGCATCCTGATTTATATCTGACCCCTGGACCTAGATGGCTCCAGAGGAGAAAGTGAGGCCGGTGACTTAGCCCAGCCCTCACTCCTTAAACCCATGTCCTCTCACATGTCATAGCATCACCTCCCTGATGTCAAGGTCCTCTTCAAGAATGAAGAACAAACAAAATCACAACCAAAAGACCATGAGACTTTATCTGCTTCCTTGCTATGGAGGCCCACACCTGGCAAAAGCACAAAAGGGCTTCTGGAAGTCCTTTTTTAAAGATTTCCATGCTTTTGTTCAATGACTCCAAAATCTGGCTTTGGGACAACCAGAGACACAAGACCATACTGAGAAGTCAAAATCTATTTTAATCTCTGCTTTCTAATTTCCCATCTTAGGTCTTAGTATCATCCTTTCCCCCACAGGTATTCCATTATGCTGATATAGTCCCTATCCCTTATTAAAGAAAATTGAACCAATAAATTAATCTGCATGTTAATTATAACAATGAATACACACCAAGCCCTTTCTCAGGGATATTTGCTTTTTAAAAGAGGCTCACCAGGAAAAATCAAAAAATCAAAAATCCAAAGGAAATAATTCAACAAATATATGACTATGTATTATATGTATTATATTGAATATATGGAATAAAAAATAATAGAGGACCTGCCCTTAAGGCATTTATAATCTAATTGTGAAATGTTATCAAAGGAAAGATAAGTTAAAAGGGAAAAGGTGCTAAAGAAGATAAAATACACACCTTTCACTCAGTCCTGCAGAGGACTGATTATTTCAATTATCAGCATTAGCATTTACACCCTGGAAATCAACACTGCAAACCAAGGATTGACTTATTACTTTTGCTGATGGTTTAGACATAAGAAATGATTTTGAAAAAGATAGTAGCTTAGATAAAACTGAAATATGTATTGGTTACTTTTTTCTTTTGGAGAGCTGGTTGTTAAATATTTTACCATTGCACCCCTGGAAGTGGGGAAGATTCTATTATAAACTCTTTTTGGAGAGGAAGAAAAATATATTTTTCAGCTAAGCAAGTCCCAGAAGCTTTGTTGAAGAAATACTACTTAAGTTGAACCTTGAAAAAAGATCTCAACAACTAGAGATGAGAACCTCTAATGGTGAAATTTCAGATGCTGTGGGCAGCAACTGAGTAGTCTCTGGATCTTCAACAAATACCACTTCCCCTTCCCACATAAAATATTTGATTTGATCCTCACAATGGCCTTAGAAGGAAGGGAAGGCACTAATATTTTCATTTTAGGAGATGAAGAAACTGAGGCTCAGAGTTCTTAAATGACTGAGTCATGAAGCAGTGAATGTTGAAACTGGGGCTAGAATCAGTTCCTGATCCAATGTTTTTCCCAGTTCACCAAGCAGATTCTAAATTCTATGCTACTTCAAATATTTATTAAAGATCTACTATATGGGGGCAGCTAGGTGGCACAGTGGATAAAGCACTGGCCCAGGAGTCAGGAGTACATGGGTTCAAATCCGGTCTCAAACACTTAATAATTACCTAGCTGTGTGGCCTTGGGCAAGCCACTTAACCCATCTGCCTTGCAAAAAACCTAAAAAAAAAAGATCTACTGTATGCTAGATATCTAGTATGCTTCTGTCCTCAAGGAATTTATATTTCTTAATGGTTGGTACTGGGGCAGCAGGTGGCTCTATAGTTAGAGTTCTAGGTCTGGATTCAGGAAATCCTGAGTTCAAATTTGGCCTCATACACTTACTATGTGACCCTGGAAAAGTCACTTAACCCTGTTGGTCTCAGTTTTCTCATCTGTAAAATGAGCTAGAGAAGGAAATGGCAAACCACTACAATATCTTTGCCAAGACACTACAAGTGGGGTCACCAAGAACATGGTGAACATGAAGAGCACTAACTATTCTGCTGAGAATAAAGAAGATGGGGGCAGCTAGGTGATGCAGTGAATAGTGCACTAACTTTGCAGTCAGGAGGACTCAAGTTCAAATCCAGCCTCAGACACTTGTCACTGTGTGACCCAAGGCAAGTTATTTACCCCCTACTGTCTCTCTGAAAAAAAAATCAAAACCCTCTGAGAGACAGAGAAAGAGAGAGAGAGAGAGAGAGAAAGAGAGAGAGAGTAAGGAAGACAATCTCCATCTCCAGGGAGTCATCTGTTTTCTCCAAGGGTATCACAAAGTTCTCCAAAAATTCATAAATTAAAATGAATTAGAATGCATGTTCTAAAAAGCAATGTGATTGCTACAAAGTGCTTTTAAGAGAAGGTGGAATATATTCCAAGGAGCCAGATCACTCAGTGGATAGGGTTATAGACTTAATAATTTGGAAGATCTGAGTTCAGATCTGCCTCCCAACTTCCAATCTCTGTAACCCTGGCAAGGCAGTTAAACCTCTGTGAGCATGTCTCTTCATCCGCAAAATGGGTCAATCTCACTCTCACTCCCATAGACCCACCATATATAATCAGTTGGACAGTTTCTTCTTTTGTTTATTTTTTTAATAAGTTCCCTTCTTTTCAACCCTGCCATCGTCCTGATGCAGGCTTTCATGGCCTCATGACTCTATTGTTTCATTAGCCTTCTGCTTGGTCTCCCTGCCTCAGGGTTCTCCCCATAACTCTTCCTTTACTCACCTATCAAACTGATCTTCCAGAAGCACCAGACTGACCATGTCACCTCCCTATTCAAGAAACTCCACTGGCTCCTTATTATCTCCAGGATGAAATATAAAATCCTTTGTCTTTTAAAAGGCCTTCTTAATTTGGCCTCTTCCTACCTTTCCAAGTGCCTTACATCTTGCCCTGTTCTTCTTCTTCCTCTTTGATCCAGTGACATCTCCTTTTGGTTTCTAGTATAAGACACTCCCTCTTTCCTGAATTCAGACATTTTCACCAGTTGTTCCCATGCCTGCCTGGAACTCTTTCTCCTTATTCCAGTCTCAGCTAAAATCCCACTGTCTTCCAGAAGTCGTTCCCAGGTCTTAACCTTAGTTGTTCCTTCTGTTGACTATCTTCCATGTGATTTCTGTAAGTATATATAAATATATATTTATAACATTTCATACATATATTTTAACATATACATATGCATATTTTATATTTCACACACAAAAATATTTTATATATAACTTCATACATCTTCATGGATATTTTCATGAATATGTATAGATACACATATATTATTTGTATATAATAGTTTGCATATTATATCCTCCATTATATTAGGATCTCCTCAAAAAGAGGGATTTTTTGTCTTATTTTATGCCTATTATGTGTCTAGCCCATAGTAAGCATTTAACATATGCTTATTGACTTAACAGAACATTATTATGAGCATTCTAACAAGGGTAGGGCTCTGAACTCTTAAGGAAGTTTTTTTTTTTTATTTGTATAAAGCCTTCTCCCCACAACCCCCACTTCACCAACAAACACGTGTACCTACCTCCTGCCTGGAAGCATCTCAGGGTCACATAAACTCCCCCATATAGATTGCTCATTTGCTGAAAGACATATCCCCTTTGGGACCGACTGGACCTAGGTCTGAAATAACTTGAAGCCCAGCTAGTTATAACAGGAGGTGGACGACAGGGCTCCAAGAAAGAGTCTGGGCATTTGGCCCTAATCCTCAAGTAATTCACAGCCGGTTCCTGTTATTTATGAATCAGAGGATTCTTCTTACCGTCCTTGTTTTGTGAATCAAGGACAAAGAGGAGGCTTTACACAGTCATCAGTGGTCCTGAGAAGACCTATGGAAACTTAAAGGTAAGTATCATAGGACCTTAGTCCTTAGTGCCAGAAGTCTTTAAAAATTTTTTTTTTAATTCATGCAGCCCAGCTTTTGAGGATTGAGACCAAACCCTGATTCTGTTCCAGTGGTTTATTTATTACCCAAGAGATCATTCCACTGGTGAAACTAAGAGTGTACTTTAGAACTCACTGCTCTACCATCTTGCTTAGTGAGCAACCCCTAGTTCAATTAGTCCATTCTATCTAGTCGGCCCTGACTGTAGGCTGCTCTTCACCTTCACTTCTCATTCAGCAGGTCACCCCATATGGTAAACTTTTGCTGATTGATAGAACTGTTTGAAGCCTTATCCCACTTTCTTTTCTCATCTCATGCTTTGGAAACAGTAATCAAATCAATAATATGATTGCTTCTAGAAAGGACAGGAAATTGATTTTCCTATGGATCAACTCACCATCCCTGTGACTCACCAGATTAAAATATGCTTCTCTAACCACCACTTCCCCTTATAGTCCCGTTAGAATTTAGGCTTTAAAGCTGATTGGAAAGGGAGACTGGGAATAAGGCTTCAAGTAAATCGGTCAATCATTGAGGTCCTTGAGATCAGGATTACTTTTGTGTCCTGTGTTATTTATATTAATATTTAGAACAGTGTAATGGGGAGAGCTAGACCTTGTACAGATCCTATCCCCTAAGGTTTCTCACATGGCAGATATCATACTATGGAGGCATTCATCACATGGAAAAGATTGGAGAACTGATTCAGTGGGATAATTGTAATGACTTGAACATTCATGGACATTTTTAAACTGGTTTGTCTTGGCCTGCCTACCATGTGATGGGGAGGAGCCCCTTGCTGTTGGCTATACTAACTGTTGAAGATGTCAAAAGGGTCTGTATCAGCATTGGCCTTGGCTTTGGTGCATTAGTGATTGAAGGAACTCTGTGACTCCATCACGAAAGACTTCTGGTGAGAGAATCAAGCTTTAAGGGGGAGTGCCATGGAGCTTAACCTCTTGATGTTGAAGGACTACCAAGAGTCCTAGGCTTTTCCATTTTTTGTTTTCTGTTCTAGGTATCTAGAGTAGAGTCTCCAATCTAGACTGGGAACACAAGCCTTGGGGATCGAGGAATTCAGGGAGCCAAGGTAGATATCGATAGCAGCCTAGCATCCATACTCTGAGGAGCAAGGATCCAGACCTCCAGCCTAGCAGAAGATAGCAGCTTCTGTAGGAGTTGAGCTGAATTTTGAGCTTATTCTCCCTCAGAGCCTGGGAAGAGTGTAAGGGAGATTATAACCTACAGGTGTTGTGGGAAATGCTTGTACTTTGTTCTAGCTATATATCTGAAATAAATATTCCTTTGAAAAAGCTATTCAATATTAAGTGGTTAAAGGAAACTGGTGATATGGGGTACTAGTCACTGGTCCTTAACAATGGGAGAAACATAATGTGTGTGGGCTCAAGCCATTGATAGAGAAAGCACACTCTACAGACCTCCTCAGGGCAGTACCTGGCTCTGTGCTCCCAGTCTTCTAGCAGAATTAGAAAAATACGTCATGAACCAACTAGACCTTCATTATTCCCCTGTGCAAACACTTTGTTGTCCTAGGAAGGAGGTTTAGAAATGGACTACTGGGAAAAGAAAGTAAAACCAAAAAATTCCTGAAATAGAAGTTAGAGCCTTGAATTCTACTCCTAGCTCTGCCATCACTACTACCTGTGTGACCTTGGACAAATCACTCATTTCTACAGCTTCAGATGATTCTCTATAAAGTGGAGGATTAGAGCAGGTTATCCTTCCAACTCTACCATTCTTTCATCCAAAGCTCTACATATGATTTTATTTCCTGCAGAGATATGGCAGGCAGAAAAGTGCATCTTGTCTGGGGAATACCCTGTGATGCTTCCAACCTAGAAACCATGATTTCTTCCCCTTCCTTCTAAAACACTGATGATATGGGACTGAGGGTTGAGAAACAGAATGGTGTGTGAGAAGTCTCATAGCAATCATCATCATCATCATAGAAATCTAGGTGTCATATTTAAATATGGATTTGTGATTTCATTGATTTGAGGATTACAGACCAAAACCCATCCATGTCTGCATATCCCACTGAGCTTTCTTCCATCTCCTCCTTCATTTGAACACAGGAGCTCCAACCAGTCTCTTCCAGATGTATGGAAAGTTTAGATACCAGAATAGAAAAGAATCTGCTCATCTGTTATCCTTCACTTTTTTCCACTGGATGGAAAAGTACATTTTTTTTTTTAGTCACACATTTCTTTGGTGCCTTCCCTTTCCTCTTGCTTCATAATTTCTTGTTTGTGATGGGCTTCAATTCAGTTCTAGTCACCAAATGTCTCTCTATTGACCTTTGGGGAATCCTTACCTTCAGTTCTTCAGAGACTTCAATGATCTATTCTTTAAAAGAGGTACTAGGCTTTCATATGTGTTGTATATAATATTTATATACCTTTCTAAGAGCAGCCAAATCCTTTCCCTACAACAACTCTGTAGCATGCAGGCAGTGCAAATATCAGATATTATTTTACAGATAAGGAAACAGGTTCAGAGAAACAATGACTAGCTTGGACTCAGAGCTACTATATTTCAAAGTCAAGATTTGAACTCAAGTCTTCTAGCGCCAGATCTAGAGCTCTGTGTAAAATTCAATGCCTATTTTGCAGTCATCAGCTCCCTCTTACACCATGAAAGATAAATTACTTGTGGATGTAATAGGAAAAATGTGAGGCCTCTGGCCAACTATAAATTTTCCAGGTGAAGGCCTGGGGAGAAATTTATACAAGGTCAGATGAGGGGAGTTGGCTAAGGAGCCAGCAAACCAGACAGTGGAGCTGTGTCTGCAGTTGGCCATCAGCAACAGCCTTCCGTAGCCAGTTATAGGCATTCAAGCTACAAATGAACAGAATTGGAAGCAGGTCCACTGACAAGAAGTTGGGGAAGGAATACTGGATTAGAGGAACAAGTCCCTCCTCCAACCTGAAACTTTTCCTGATTCCCTCTCCTGACCCTTTATTAGCACTCACTTCTTCTAGATACTGCATTATGTAATCTTACTGACTTCCAGCCATGGGGATCCAGGAGTTTTTAGAAGTCACACAGTCTTCTTGATCAAAATCCCTGCCCCTCTAATTTTGTCCTTGTTTCCAATTTCAACTCCCTTATAACTCTATTCACCATCTCTATCACTTTCCAAGTCAAAATGCCCCTCCCTTGCCATCACTCCTCCAGACATGTTGACTCCCTATAAGAATGTAATCTGGAGATTGAGGGATTGAGGGAAAGAACTAACTATGATTTTCTATTTATATCTTCCGTGATTACTATAGTGCTCAGCACATAGCCATTCCTTAATTTTTTTTTCATTTATTCATTCATTTGTAAATGAATCTAAACCCAGGACAAATGGGATTAAAGTATTTTGAAAATTCTTAAAGCCTATCTAAATGAGTTATTAGTAATACTAGTAATAAAATAGAGCTCCTTGAGAGCTTCCCTTTTGTCTTCACATTCCTAGAGTTTAGCACATAGTGGGGGCTCAGGCAAGGCTTCCTGATGAATGATGATGATTATTGACTCTGAATTCAGCACTCACACATGGTCAATGTCTGTGGGATCTGCAGTTATTGATTTAACCTTTCCAGGACATTTCCTTCTCTGGCAACATAAAAGGAAGGAATTGGACTAAGTGATACTTAAAGTTCCCTTCTAAGCTCTAAAATTCTATTATTTTGTTTATTAAAGCATCCCAAAGAGAATTCCATTTCCTCACATTTTTTTCCCTTGGCACATATGCACAAAAACAGGAGCTTCATTTCCCTGGATTGGTGCATCCCTGCTGCTCTGTTCTCCTCCTTCCCCTGGTCCTGACTCCCTTTCGCATCTCAATAATGCCTCCAGTGACATCACAGTCTCCACAGCAACCACTCGTGAGGTCACCTACAGAGGGTTTGGGACCTCAAACCCCAGGAAAGCATCAGGAAGAGTGGAGACTGGAGTTTTTCCCAAAGATCCTTTACCCTTGTATGCATCTCCATAAGAGGGAGGAAGGAAGGAAGGAAGGAAGGAAGGAAGGAAGGAAGGAAGGAAGGAAGGAAGGAAGGAAGGAAGGAAGGAAGGAAGGAAAGAAGGGAGGGAGGGAGGAAGGGAGGAAGGGAAGAGGGAAGAAAGGGAGGAAGGAAAGAAGGAAGGAAGAAAGGAAGGAAAGAAGGGAGGGAGGGAATGGAAGAAGGAAAGTAGGGAAGGCTTATTCATTCATTCCTAGCATAGAGGTTTTGAGGGACAGCTAATTGGCCCAGTGGATAGGGTGCCAGACCTGGAGTCAGAAAGATTCCTCTCTATGAGTTCAAATCTGATCAAACTAGCTGTGTGACCCTGGGCAAGTCACTTAACCTTGCTTGTCTTAGTTTTCTCACCTGTCATATGAGCTGCAGAATGAATTGACAAACCATTACAGTATCTTTGCCAAGAAAACCCCAAATAGGGTCATAGAGAGTCAGACACAACTAAAATGACTAAACAATTACATTCACAAGATTTTCATTTACTTTTCTCTGCCCCCTGGGGAGTAACTCCAACTATCCTTCTCAACTTCCTTCTCCTATTTTACAAATTATCCAGAGGTATGAAACATGCAAATCATCTTCTCATCATTACTTTCGGATGTAATGTCAGTTACGTTCTTATTCTTTTCCTGTCTCCATTATATCTGGCTTCTATCATCTCCTTCCAAATAGTGCAGTCATTGAACTGGTTCAGGTCTTTATCACCTCCTGCCTAGACTATTATAATAAGTGCCGAAATTGCCTCTCTCTTGTAGTCTCTTCCCTCTGCAATTTATTCTTTACACAGTTATCACAAGGTCTGAATCTAGAGCCAGAAGGGTTCTCAGAGTTTATCTATGCAAACTGCTCATCACATAATTGAGGAAACTGCGGTCTGGAAGAAGTAACATTTTTTTTTAGGTTTTTGCAAGGAAAATGGGGTTAAGTGGCTTGCCCAAGGCCACACAGCTAAGGTAATTATTAAGTGTCTGAGACCGGATTTGAACCCAGGTACTCCTGACTCTAGGACCGGTGCTTTATCCACTGCGCCACCTAGCCACCCCCAGAAGTAACATTTTGTAGTTATAGACTTACAGATCTAAAGGCTCTCTAATCCATATTGTCCACACTCACATAAGCACTAAATATTAGAGTCAGAGTCAGCTCTTTTCTATTTTACCTTAATATCCAAATCATTTTCCAATGGTATTGATTCAACTACATCAACTACATTGCTCTAAATACCATTGGTGGCTCTCTTTCAGAAGCTATAAAGTCCTTACCCTTTTTTAAGACTCCTTCACAGACTAGCTCCAATCTACCTTTCTTTTTTTAGCTATTTTTTAGCTTTAATTTTATTTTCAACTAACAAGACATTTTCCTCTCCTTTTCCTACCATCAAAGAAAAAGGGGGGAAAGCCCCACAAAATCTCTGTAACAAATAGGCATAGTCAAGAAAAACAAATTATTTTTTTCTCTGTCCAAAAATATGTTTTATTTTCCATTATGAGTCCGTCACATCTCCATCAAAAGATGGGCAAGCATTCATCATCGGCTTTTGAGATCAAGCCGATCTTTCTATCCCTATTTCACATTGCCCTCTTTTATGCATTCTATACTCCAGACAAATTGGGACTATTAGCTATTCTTCAATCTCTTCCTAATCTTTCTGCCCTTGGTAAGTCATTCCCCATTCCCCACAATCTCTGTATCTCTATCTATTGAGATTCATTTCTTCAAGGTTGAATCGTGCCTTCCAGAAAGCTTCCATTCTGAAACTGATCTCTCTCCCTCCTCAAATTTTCATAGCACTTTGAACATTCTTTTGGCTATTATCATATTCCATGCTGAACCTTGCATTCATGAGCTTGTACTATCCTTCTTCTTAGATGTACCATAGAGAGAAAATTGAAAGAAAACCTGTATTCACATCCTATTTCTGTCCCTTAGCATTTGTGTGACCTTGGGCATATCAATGCTAACCATTCTTATTTATTAGGCAGACAAGTGGTGCAGTGGATAAAACATGGGACTGAAGAGTCTGGAAAAAGCCAAGTTGGAATCCTACATTATATAGTTAACATCTCCAATTTCCTCATCTGGAAATTGGGAATAACAGTAGCACTTACCTCATAAAGTTGTTTTGAGGATCAAATGAGTAAATATGTATGTAAAAGACTTTGAAAACCTTAAAGTGTCATATAAAAACTAGTAATCATCATTATTGTGTAAAATATATCAATAAAAATTATTTTTTAAAAAAGAAATAGATATGGGAAAAATGGAAATGGGAGATTAAAAAAAGAGCAACAGAGAAGAATTCAGTATTGGTGTAACTTCTCTCTCCCCTCCCTATTGGACTCCCTCTTCTTTGCCAGGGTGCTAGCCCTTGAACTCTGCGCATGGTAGGCAAGGATAAGGATAAGAAATGAGAGCATGTGCTATAAACAGATTGGGGAGGGGCAGCTAGGTGCCTCAGTGGATAGAGCACTGGCCCCCAAGTCAGGAGGACCTGAGTTCAAAACCAACTTCAGACACTTAATGATTACCTAGCTGTGTGACGCTGGGTTCCAGGGCTAGTCACTTAGCCCCATTGCCTTAAATAAATAAAATTAAGGAAAAAATAAATAGATTGAGGATATATCTAGGATTTTGGAGAAGTAAAGGTTTAGGGATGAAAGGGAAAAGTGGAGGCCATTTCTCCATGCCTGTCCTGCCCTTGACTCCACTTCACAATCTCCATTTATGATGACTGGGTAGCAATAACTGGGGTTACCGTGAAATAGTCAAGCCAGGATTTAGGGGAAGGACTGGCCAGGACTTTCCAGTCAACCAAAAAAAAAAAGGATAATTGAAAGTGGGTGAGTAAACAAATGGAGGACCCTTGCTAACTCCTAGAGAGAGATGGGTCTAAGGATCTGTGTTTCTGGAATCACCAAATTAAAGATTTGGCTAAGGAATGATTTAGAGCAGCCTTGATTTATGAAGAGCAAAGGAACACAGTTTCCTTCATAATTGTTTGAATTATTAGTTTTGTTCCTTTTGCTTTGACAATGAATAAAAATTATATCAGTCAGTCCATAAATGGTTACTAAATTCTTGCATTTTGCTAACCACAAGGGATACAAAGACATAAAAAAGAAATCTTTTCTATCCTCAGGGAGCTTATAAGGGGGAGATGTGCATATTTACATATACATACATATACACACATACATGTCTGAATATGTTCTTTGTATATATTACAGATACATATTTACAAAACATCCCAAACAGAGACAGGGTAACCTTGGAGGGCTAGGCACTGGTAGCAGAGAGAACTAGGAAAGGATTTCCAGAAGACTGAACTGGAGCAGAATCTTGAAAGAAATCTTGGAGATGAAGGAGAACATTTGAGGAATGGGAGACTGCCAATAACAATGTGTTTGATGGGAGGCAAAAAAATGGCAGCTTCATAGAGGGAAGAATAAGTTAAGGTAAGAAAGGTTGGGGCCAGATAGTAATAAACTTTCAATGCCAAACCAAAGAGTTTATATCTGATCCTAAAGGACAGAGAAAAGCATAGGAGTCTACTGAGCAGGGGGGCTATGTGGTTAGAACTGTGATTTAGGAAAATTGTGTGGGCAGCCATGGAGAGAATGAGTTCATGTGAAGAGCAGTTTGAGACAAGGAGACCAATTAGGGTGCATTTATAGAAAAGAGAAATTGGAAGCTGGGAGACCAATTATCAGGCTACTTCAATAGTTCAGATAAGAGACAATAAACTCCTGAACTGGACAGTGGCCTTGTGAGAAGAAACAAAAGGATGAATGCAAGAGAAGAATAAGAAAAAGAAGAGCTAGGGGCTGGTACCTTGATGTTGGACCCTGGAAATTCTGTCTGGTTACTTCCAAGGTTACAGTTTTACCTTCACTGACATGGGGAAGTCCTCCCTTCCATCCCCAGCTCCAGGTCTGGAAGACCTAGAAAGGAGGTCCCAGCCAAAAAGGAGCCTGAGTGTTGGATGCCATCTCAGTCCCTGGGTGTGAGTTACAGTAATAACTGCAATCCTGGGCCAAGACACATTTAGTGACATCCTGGGAATTTGGGGGTATGAGGTATGCTTTAAAAATAAATGAGAATTTAAGTTTCTTCTATACCTGCTGAGGAAACACAGCCACATGTCTGGGTTAATATTAAGGCTGTTTATTTCCTTGGGTTGACATTTCCTTGGGCTGTATGAGACTGTTGCTGGGTGCATTGAGTGGAATGAGTGACATTTACCTTGGCACACTCCATCCAGAAAGGATTACTGAAGGATGGGAATGAGCGTGTCTGGGCTAGACAGGGAGACAGACAGACATCTATAAATGTACAAGTATCATTCAATATCCTGTTGAAATCTAATATGATGCAGATTCTATGATAGGAGGTAGCAGATTCATACATTAGAGGAAGGAAAGTTGCCAGGGTCCTAAAAAGGAAGGCACTCATTATAAGTCTGGGAAAAAAGAAGGCAATGGGGAGAGTGAGAGCATGCTCTAGGAATTTTACCAAACTAACTTATGGAGAAAGGGCCAAGTAGTATACCCAGGAATCAGTCTCAAATAGAATGTTTCCTTACTAGACTAACCTAGACTCCCATTTAAAGCATTCAGAAGAAGAAACCATGGTATACTGAGAAAATCATGAATGACTTCTTTAAGAAGGGCTGATTAGGACTGGGGATTAAAGGAAGAATTCATACAAGTGAAAAGGGGTAAAGAGAGTATTCTAGGAGGGGCTATATATAGTCTGGAAAAGTATGGATGTGACAAAGCTTAAAGCCTGTTCCAGGGCTTCCCCCTTGCTGGACAATTATAAAAGCTTACTAATTGTTTTCCCTTCTTCCAGTCTCTCCCATCATCAGTCCATAATACAGAAGAGTAATCTTATGAAAATAACATTGATGTACCTGCACTTCTCTACAGACATCTCTCCTCTTACCTTTCTGATTATTTCTTCTTATTCCTTTCTTCTGGCTTTTGCTGTACCTTAAACACAGTGCTTGCTATTTCTGGACTTAGACCTTTTCTCTTCTCATTTTTTCTTTTTGACTATGCAAAAGAGGCCATTCTTTTTTCATTTCTTTCTTACTTGTTTTAGTCATTGAATGACTGTTGCCTCAGTCAAACCGAGACCTGTTCAAGACTTCAGCTTAAAAAGGTCAAAGTGTTTCCCATTGCATCCAGGGCCACAGGAGGAGAAAAGTGAGGCTGGTGACTTTGCACAGCCCTCCCTTACTTATATCCAAATTCACTTGCATGTCATGGCATCATCTCCCTGATGTCATAGTCCTCTTCAAGGAGAAGGAAGGACAAACAAATCTACACTCTCCCCTGTGACAATTAACATCAATCAATTAATCAAGTTCTTAAGTCCTTACTATTACCAGGCATCATACTGGATGTTGTAGATACAAGTTCAAAGGATTAGCTATTCCTGATTGGTTGTGGGGGAGATGTAAAGTAGAGCTATATGGCATATCTATGTATTATAGAGTAGCGCAGTGGATGGAGCAGGAGTCAGGAGGACAGGAGTTTGAATCTAGCCTCAGACATTTACTTAGTTGTGTGACCTTGTGTAAGTCACTTAACCCTGATTGCCTCTAATTCAGGGCCATTTCTAGTATTCCTGTAAATATCTGGCCTCTGGTTCCAGAGGAGAAAGTGAGTTTGGTGATTTAGCACAGCCCCCTCCTCACTCAAATCCAATTCATGTGCTTATAATGGCATCACCTCCCTGACATCGTGGTCTTCTTCAAGAATGAAGGACAAACACTATTTATGTATATGATTGCATAATATAGTATACTTATAATATACAATATATAATTTCAAGTTTACATGTACAAAATAAGATTTCTGAGAAGTCTTAGAGTATTTCTGAATTGGAAAAAAAACCCCTTAAAATTGAACTAAAACTTCTGTGACACTAGCGCAGATTCCAAGACTCAAAGAAAGTGTCAATTAAGGTATGCTGCAAGGAAAGGGGCTGCTGCTCTGAATGATTTTTGAAAGTGAGTGGATATAAGAAGGAAAAGGAACTGTGGTTCTCTATCCTACCCCCACCTCAGAGCCAATAGTCCATTCTCCTCATCCAGAGATCCAGAGATGCTGCCTGGGAGGAATGGGCCCCACCCTTTTGCTGGAACAGACAAGGAGACTTCAAATTTTGTGCCCAAATCTGGAATACCAGAGAAGGGGGAGCAAGGCTGGGGACCTGCAAGCAGGCTGGGCTGGGCTGGGTTATGAGCAGCTGATGTGAGAGAGAAACTGAGAGAGAATCAGAGCCAAGAATTTACTTAGAAACCTGGCAGCAGAGTCTTTAGAAAGCCTCTTGATAGCAACTGGAGCATAAATAGCAAACACCATATCTCACTGAGGCCCTGGATGCAATGACATGGTGAGCAGGAGAGTCTCACAGCCTCTCCCTAGGCAGCAGCCCAGCCCTGGAGGGAGCCTCAGCTTTAGACACATTTCCCTCACACCCAGGGTGATGTGGGAATTGAGGGTGGGGGCTACAGCTTCCCATCCTTCTCCTCCCCCTCCTCTTCCTCCTCCTCCCCTCCTCCTCCTCCTCCTCCTCCTCCTCCCCTCCTCCTCCTCCCCCTTCCTCCACAGCAGCAGCAGACACAGACACACAACAATCCTGTCTTTCCCCAAAGGGCTCTTCCCTTCAACATCTCCCATCCTGCTCTTTGCTAAAGACTCATGCCAGCCAGTGGCTACAATTTGTTTTTTGCTGTAGGCAGTGGCAGAGAGGCTGCTTGTGCCCTCTGAGCAAAGGGGAGATGAGAAAGGGTGGGCTAGGATGCCAGAGGGGCTGTCTGGCAAGTGGAAACCTAGAGAGAAGGCAAGGAGGAAGAGGGGCAAAAAGGTAAAAAAGCACATGCTGAACTTAAGTCAGAAGATCGGGATTCAAATCCTTCAGCTTCAACACTTACTAGTTATATGTCTCTAGGTCACATGTCATTTGTCTTCTGTAGCCTCTGTTTTTTTCATCTGTTAAATGGGGGTGCAAATGGGCTAGATGACTTCAGTGGTCCTCTGCAGTTTTAGAACTGAAGTCCTATAAGCCTGTTTGATGATGATGCTTGTCCCTCATTCTCAAAGAAGACCATGACATTAGGGAAGTGATGCCAGAACAAGCAACTGGATTTGAGTGAGGGGGGCTAGGTTAAGTCACTAGCCTCACTGTCTCCTCCAGAACCATCTGGGTCCAGTGACCAAATATGAATCAGGACAACTGGAGCTGGTCCTGGATACGAGGCAATCAAGGTGAAGTGACTTGTCCAGTGTAAGTGTCTGAGGCTGGATTTGAACTAAGGTCCACCTGACTCCAGAGCTGATGATCTATCCTCTGCACCACTTAGCTGGTCCAGTTTACCCACCTATAAACAATCAGAAAATACTAATGACTGCTCCATCTCATCAATGCCTGGAATGGACTTCTCCCCCACCCTATCTCCTTTGTGTGTCCCTCCTTCTAAGTGCCAGCACTTCATCACTTAAATCCAATTCACTTGCCTGTCATGACATCACAACCCTGATGTCATGGTCTTCTTCAAGGATGAAGGACCAACAACAACCTTTCAAGTGTCACCTCAAACAATACCTCCTCTGTAAAACTCTCCCTTACTCGTAAGGGAAAGAAATCTCTCCCCCCCCCCTGAAATTTTTCATAACACACAGCCTTGATAGCATTGTCACTTTGATTAATTAATTAATTTTGTTATTGTTGTTCAGTCACTTCAGTCATGTTTGTGTCCCCATGTGGGATTTTCTTGGCAAGATATCAGTGCGTTTTGCCATTTCCTTCTCCAGATCATTTTACAGATGAGGAAACTAAGGCAAACAAAGTTAAGTGACTTGCCCAGGGTCACACAACTAATAAGTGTCTGAGACCAGATTTGACTCAGGAAGATGAGTCTTCCTGACACCAGTCCCAGCACTCTTATGAACTCCAGTGCCACCCCACTGCCCTATTAATCAGTTGTTGATGGTGAGACATTTCAGTTGAGTCCCATTCTTAATGGTTTTCTTGGCAGAAATATTGAAGTGGTTGGTCATTTCTTCTTTGGTTCATTCTACAGATAAGGAAACTGAGGCAAATAAGTGACTTACCCAAGGTCAAAGAGCTAAAAAGTGTCTGAGGACAGATTTAATCTGACATCAGTCTCAGCATCCTATCCACCATGGTGCTACTTAACTGCCCCCAGTTAATCAAAAAGCATTTATAAAGTGTTTACTGTATACCAGATAAAGAAAAAAATCAAACAAAATCTCTTTTGTACTTTTGATCACAGGTATCTAGAGCTTAAATCGTGTGTCCTAGGTTAAGCCCAAGTAGAGTAAGCAGCAGAATTCTAATTCAGACTTTGCAGATCTTCTGGCTCCAACATCAAGTTCTCTGTAGCTGCCCTATGGTCTCTTTTCCTCCTCTTCTTCCCTTCACCTACCCACATCGGATTCTAAGCTTCTTTTTTTTCTTTGCAAGGCAAATGGGGTTAAGTGGCTTGCCCAAGGCCACACAGCTAGGTAACTATTAAGTGTCTGAGAGCAGATTAGAACCCAGGTACTCCTGACTCCAGGGCCGGTGCTTTATCCACTACGCCACCTAGCCGCCCCAGAGTCTAAGCTTCTTGCGAGTAGGGTTTGCACCATAGCTAATTTTTTTTTTTATCCCAAAGGCCTAATTCATAATAGATGAAAAAAGGTATGGGGTTTTGGTAGATTACAGCTTCAACACGAATCAGCTGTAGGATACAGCAGACAAAAAAAGAAAAAAAAAACAGAAAGAAAAACCCTCTCTGGCTGCTTTGAAAGGTAAGGCTTCCAGGAATAAGGAATTGAAAGTCCCTATCCACTCTGGCCTGGTGTGAACCCATCTAATGGATTAAGCTCAATTCTGGACAGACTATTTAAGAAGGACGTACATAAACTAGGAAGCATCCAGAAGAGGGAAATGAGGAAAGAGAAAGACCTGAAGTTTGTGTTCTGTAGGATTGGCTGGAGGAGTGAGGGATGATAGTCAGAAGGGCAATATGCTGGATGTTTCTACACATTTAAAGAACTATCATGTAGAACTCTTCTTGTTCCATCTGACATCAGTTAGATGCAAATTTTAAAGAGGTAATTTAGGCTTAATATCAGGAAAAACTTTCCACAACTTCGAGCTGATCAATTGGGCTAACGGTTGTCTCAGGAGGTTCTGGTTCCACACCCCCCCCATTACTGGAGATCTTGGTAATTTATCCTTCATTCTCAAAGATCATGATATTGGGGAGGTGATACCAAGACATGCATGTGAATTGGATTTGAGTGGGGGGCACTGTGCTAAGTCACCAGCCTCACTTTCTCCTCAGGAGCCATCTGGGTCCAGCGGCCAGATATAAATCAGGAGTTAGCATTCAGGGTTAAGTGACTTGCCCAAGGTCACAGAGCTTGTAACATCCTCCTGACATCAGGACCAGTACTCTGCCCACTGTGTCATCTTGCTGACCTTTACTGGAGATCTTAAATAGAAGCTGGAGGTCACTTGATAGGTGCATCATAGTGGAAATTCTTTAATGGAAATAAAATATTTGGGTTATTACATGAGTTCTGTCATTATGCCTATTACTGCCAATGTGATTTTAGGTAATGTATTTAACTTTCCCAAGTGTTTCAGAATCTTCATCTATAAAATGAGGCAGTTAGAATAGATGACCCCCAAAGTCCCTCCCATTTCCTAATTTGTGGTCCAGTATGACCAGACAGCTTCAATTCTCCTGTTTCTCAAAAATAGATCTATGGAAAGTGAGAAAGATTTGAATATAATTTGGGGGAGGGGAGGAAGCAATTGAGAGATAGAGACACAGAGAAAGAAAAAAAGGAAAGGAAACAGACTCACAGAAAGAGCCAGAGGGAGGAGGGAGGGTGAGGTAGAGACAGAGACAGACAGAGATGGAGAGACATAAACAGAGACAAAAG
This sequence comes from Macrotis lagotis, assembly GCF_037893015.1. Lineage (NCBI taxonomy): Eukaryota > Metazoa > Chordata > Mammalia > Peramelemorphia > Peramelidae > Macrotis > Macrotis lagotis. The sequence goes on from NC_133662.1 coordinate 213,752,040, forward strand.
AGACTCGCAGAAAGAGGGATGGAAGAGAGGAAGGGTGAGAAGAAAGATATAGAGACACAGAAAGAGAGAGACAAAGATAGAAAGAGAGGAGGGAGAGAGTGAGGGAAGGAGCAAAGGAAGAAGGGAGAGTAAGAGGAGAGAGATAAAGAAAAAGGTTTAGGAATAGAGGCAGAAACAGAGAGAGAGAGAGAGAGAGAGAGAGAGAGAGAGAGAGAGAGAGAGAGAGAGAGAGAGAGAGAGAGAGAGAGAGAGAGAGAGAGAGAGAGAGAAGCTATTAAAGGTTACTGCCTCAGCCTGGAAAGCTGCAAATCAAAACCACCAAGATGAATTAAAAGGTCCAGATAACCTTGCAGAGGCTGGGCCTGAGGCAGCCTAATAGGCTGGTGATCTTGTTTCAGTCCATTCAGTGGGAATCCCTTGAGAGGTTGACATGTGGTGAGCATACTTCTTAGGGAAGATAGGAGGGATTGCAAGCCAGAAAGAAGGGAAAAAAATCAGAGACAGGCAAGCAAACCCTGATGGAGCCAAGGAGAGAAGAGGGCCAGGCAGAGTTCTAGCCTGGCTCTCAGAGGAGTTCCTGAGGTCTATTGCAGCCTTTGGGATGTCAGACCAGGGACTGACTTTGTTCCTGTAGTTTAGTCATTGAGGGTTAGGAAGTATGAAGCTAGAGTAGCCCTGGAGGGCAGGACAATCTGAATCCATAGCTTTCAACCATTGTTCTGAAAATGTGGGTACATGGACCCCTGAGACCAATTTAGTGGGTGCAAGAGGTGAAAAATATTTTCATAATTATACTAAGATATTAGTTGTCTATTAAAATAGTCTTCTCTTTTCCAATTACATATTTGAGTAAGACTGGATGTTCTTCATATACTTAAAACCAAATGAAAACATCAAAATCAAAGCAGATATGAGAATCTAGCTATCATCTGCTAAGCTAGACCTTAAAGAAGTTTTAAATATATAATAAATTTTATGTATTAAATTTTATATTAAAATATATAAAAACAATTACATTCTTTTCATTAATTTTGCTTTGTATTGGAAAATAGTCATTTTTCAAAAGATATGTTAAAATGAAATGGGTTTGCTATTGCTATTTTACATAAATTAATAAATATTTTAATAATCTGTAGATTTTAAGTTATAATAATGGTTAGATGGATAGAGAGGTATAGATAAATGGCACAAAAACAAAAGCTCTTGAAGGAGAATCCTCAATTTTTAAAAGAGTATTATAAAGGGATTCTGAAACAAGAAAGTTTGAGAACCACTGGCTTAGAAAGTTTTGTCACAAAGAGGCTTTTCATTGAAGCCTCTGAGTGGTCTAAAGGTCATCTGACCTTTGATTTGGAGTATTCTGGGGACAATGAGGCCATCTATGGATGGAAGGGCCCACTGCTGAGTAGATCTGGCAACTGGAGAGCAGCTGGGTAAGAGGTTCTTTCAAGGCCAGGGTGAAAGACCCATTCATAAGCAGCCTGGCTGGGAGGCAGCCTAGGGGGCTGCAGCTGTGATGGGAAGGTTTAAAAAAACAGCAGTTGAATTAAAGAGCCAATAAGTTCAGCTTTGTAAAAATGCAAAGACCAGAGCTATTGTACAAAGCACAGACTTCCACAAATGACTTCTGAATAAAGGGAAAAGATTTTCCCCCTCTATTAGAGAGTAAAAGAAAAACCCAAGAATTTTTGAGTTTCAACTCATGGCATTCTTCCCAGTTCAAACCAATCCTCTGAGCTCTGGGGAACTTGGGAACATTCAGAAAAAATGGGAATCATCAGAAGGTTGGAGAGAGAGGAGCAACAATAAATTTGCTGAACATTTAATACACACTTACCATTCCTGCCTTTCCCACATCTGTCCTCTGCATCCTCTTTCGTCCACTCATCCAGCCACAAGCCTCATTCAAGCTTCATCAGCTTTCAAATGGATGACTGCCATGGCCATCTGATGGGGCTCCCAACCTCAAGTCTTTCCCTATTCCAATTTTTTCTTCACTCCTTGCCAAAGAGATTTTCTAAAGTGTGACTCTGTCTGGATCATCTCTTTATCTTGTTCAGTTAGCTCCAAGTGGCTCCCTACTATGCCCAGGATCAAATACAAGGCAGAGGCCTTTAGTTTAGTGTTTAAAGCTCTTCCCAACCTGACCCCTTCCCATCTCCCCAGGTTACTTATCCCTTGTTCCTTTCCAACACCTATAAGGTCCAGTCACCATCCTCATTTATGATAACATGCATTTGCACCAGCCAGTTGTGGAATGATCTGCCTCTTCACCTTTCTCTCTCCAGTTTTTCCTGGCTTCCTTTAAGACTCAGTTCAAGCCCTACCGTTCCCCAGTTGCTAATACCTTTCCCTTTCAGATTTCCTTCATCTACTTTGTACGTATCTAGTATAGGTTGTTGCTGTTCAGTCATTTCAGTCGTGTCCAACTCTTCATGATCCATTTTTGGTTTTTTGGCAAAGATCCTCTAATGGTTTATTTCCTTCTCCAGCTCATTTTGCAGATGAGGAAACTGAGGCAAACAGGATTAAGTCACTTGCCCAGGGTCACACATCTGAGAAGTATTTGAAGCCACAAATTTGAACTCCTGACTCCAGGCTGGTTGCACAGTAACACCTATCTGCCTCCTCCTTTAGAATGGAAGCCTCTTGAGGGCAGGGACTATTTTTTTTGAGGGGGGAGGAGTATGGTAAGGTCTTTAGGTTGTGTCCTCAATGGTTATTAAGTGTTTTATAAATGTTTTTGACTGACCCCACCAAGATCACTGTTCTAAGACTGCAGGAGATAAACTAGAACCCTCATGAAGCTGACCATTTAGTGATTCAATACATATTTAAGTTACATCTACCCTATTTAAAATGCTGTTCTAAACAGTGGGGAATTTTTTCATCCTGTGATTTCATTAGTGTGGGATGTTGGATGCTTTGGGAGGGTGTCTGGAAACTCCATCCACATAGCTGCAATTCTTCTGTAACTTATGGTCTTAGAGAATTGTCTGGGGCTTTGAAGGGTTATATAACTTGGCTGCAATTCCATATTCAGCATCAGTCAGAGGCAAGACCTGAACTCAGATCTTCCAGTTTCTACCCCAGTCTGCTGGGGATAAAAAGGGAAAAAAACATGGAAAAGAGTTCCTTGGTTATAGCATCTAAACAGAGAGGTCATTAGGAGAAGATTTGAGAAGACAGGCAATAAATCTCAGGGGTATGAGTCCAAGGCATCTGAAGAACATATGGCTTAATCATGGTCTTAGTAAAACCCAGGTAATCTGGTAATTTAATAAACAAGAAGAAAGGATCATTAGATTGAGGGTTAGGTGATCTTAGTCCAATTGGTAGTTTTGGAGTTTGGGTTCAAATCCCAATTCTCTCAAGGTCCCACTTGTGTGACATTGGATAAGTAACTTCACAGTTAACTTCATTTATAAAATGGAAGTAGGACAAGACATTATCTAAGTTCCCTTACAGTTCTAAATCTATGAACCTAAGTGAAGAGAAGGTGAGGCTTGGGGGGGGCAGAGGAAATGGGTTTGGGTTTCAGCTTCAGCGTTGGGTTAGTGCTGTCACTAGAATCAATGAGATAAACATTTGCAAAATTCTTTGTAAACCTGAGAAACCTGAGAATCCACCTAAATGTCACAGGTGATGATGATGATGATGATGATGATGATGATGATGATGATGATGATGATGATTTGTGGTGGTCTAAATCTTGTTAAATACATCTAGGCATCAGAATGTGCAGACCCTTGCTTACAGGACTTAGGCACAGAAATAGGTTATAGAGAGAAGACATGGTCTCTGTAACCCTAACTTTAAACTTTCCCTAGAGAGAGACCTCTTTTTGAAAGAATTCAAGTATAAACCTGCCAGTGGGGAAGAAATATGGGTTGAGCTTACCCTAGGCTCCTATAATCTTCCCTTTTACTTGTTTCTGAGACTCTACAAAATGGTACTTCAAAGAAAAAAAGACAGTCTCTTTTCATCACTATTAGGGGTGATTGACATTTTGGGATAGGAACTGGACCTGGGAGAGCAATGATATAGAGACCTCCTGGATGAGGAAATTCCCCTTTACCAATACAGGTTCTCACTTTCTCTGTAGCTATATTCTTAGAGGGTTACCAAGAGTTGTGAGAGTTAAAATGACTTATCCAGGGACATCTAGCCATTATGTCTCAGAGGTGCGTCTGGAACTAAGGTCTCACTGACTTCAAAGATGGCTCTCTAACTACCCCCACTTCTGTTTTTTAAGATTCCCAGGGCATATCTTCATAAACACTTCATTTATTTTGGAAATCTGATTTTCTTGGTTCAGGAACTTCTCAGTGACACAACTCCTTCAACAGGTACAGATTAGCAGCTCTTTTGCAGAGAAACTGAAAGGGTAGGTGACTTACCCAAAGTCACACAGTCCAGAGGGACACCACCACATACTTCCTATCTGCTAGATTACCTGCTCTCCACTACCTGAAGATGTTTTTTATGATCTAATTTAATCCTCACAATAACCCTGTAACTGGCTACAGATTATTTATGAGAAGATTGAATGCTAAGATTCCAGTCTTCTATACTCTCGTAAGGGAGTGAGGAGAGGCAGGACTGGAGAGAGAGAGAGAGAGAGAGAGAGAGAGAGAGAGAGAGAGAGAGAGAGAGAGAGAGAGAGAGAGAGAGAGAGAGAGAGAGAGAAATTGTATGCATAAAGGAGAAAGCTGAAGCCATGTGATAGAATGAGATTATAAGGGTAAAGAGAGAGGAAAGAAAAGGGCCAAAGAGAAATTTTGGGGGGACACTAATATTTAGAGGTTGAGAAAAGGAAGGGGGAAAAAAAGAAAGTTAAAGATCCAATGAATGTATAATGTAAGAGAAACAGAGAGCAAGGGGAGAAGGGAGAGGGAAGAAGGGGAGAAGATAAAACATTTATGTAAATGATATTATGTAAATTATGTAAAGCTAAATTATGTAAAGATGTCCCAGGCATTGTGCTAAACTCTAAGAAATAAATACAAATAAAAAAAGATAATCCCACCCTCAGATAATTTAAATTCTAGTGGGGGAAGACCAAAAACAAGATGAGGAGGGCAAGGTGATCAGGTGAGTCATGGACTGGTCTGGGTTTGAAGGGGGCTGAGCACTTCCTCCAATGGGAGAAGGGAATGAGGAAGGACTGCCAGTGACCAGTGCTTCTAAGTCCAGTTGCATGACCGCTTTCCCTTCAACATTGGTGATTGGGACTCACATGCACCGACTCATCCTGTATGATTTGAACCCACAGAGTAATCAAGGCTTACTGAATGAACAAATGCTATCATTTGTCCTTGACCCACGCAGGGATACCTCTTGAGAGGATGAATGAGCCCAATTAATATTGAAGTTTGGGCCAGAAATTTTCAGTTCTGTAGTTGAAATTAAGGTTTAAAAATAAAATAGACCAAGACAGGCAGGCAACAACACTGGCAGCTGAAGACACAATCACTCAGAGGTGGTCTACTCTTTCCAGTCAGTCCCTAGCTCTCCATGTCTATTCCAGACATTCCAATTCAACAGACCTTTATTAAGAATCTCTATAGTTGTTAGGTGTTGGTGATAAAAAGATAAAATAAAACAACAGCAACAATAAAACCAGTTTCTGCCCTTAAGAAGCTTATATTCTATGTCTAGAGCTAGAAACACTACATCCACACAATATTTAGACATCCAGAATGCATACTATCCATCCACAGTTTATAGTGGATGGCCTTTGGAGAACCTCACAGCTCTTAGAATCTATGATACCCATAGTAAGGGAAGGATTGAAAGATCCTGTTCCTTAGAAAGGCAATCATTTCAAACATATGGCATTGACTCTGAACAATTTTCATGAAGTGTATCCTTCGTTTGGTCATAAGGCAATGAAAAGCTAGGTTTCTCAGCTGGTTGGTTAAAGACCTTTGCTCTTAAGGCCAGAGCTATGGATTTGATCCCAGCTTGGTTCTGTTTCAACAAATCCAAACCCCAATTCTAAAAAACCACTGACAATAAGTAAGGTCAAGAGGAGAAAATATTCTGGGGATAACAAACATCTGAACATCCCAATTTCCACTCTGACCCAGCAGAATACTGTAATGGGAAATGTCTATTAGCTTAGACTCAGAAGCCTTAAGGTTGAGTCCCTTCTTCCCCAGGACAGTTGTGGGACTATGGCTCCAGTTCATTTATTGCTTGTGTCCTGTACAATAAAAAGAATGATGACAGCACTTGTATTACATATCTCCCAGAGGTAAGTATTTTGTAAACCTTAAAGTACTTCAGGACCAAACTGTGATCCAGTAATGCCACTACTAGGTCTATATCCCAAAGAGATCATCAAAAAGAGAAAAAAGATCCACATGTACAAAAAGATATATAAAGCCCTTTTTGTGGAGGCAAAGAAGTGGAAATTGAAGGGATGCCCATCAATTGGAGAACAACTGAACAAGCTGTATGAATATAATGGAATACTATTGCACAATCAGAAATGATGAAGATATGTTAAAAAAAAAAGCCAGGAATAGTAACCTTGATCTCAGATAAAGTTAAAGGTAAAACAAATTTAATCAAAAGAGAAAAATAGAGAAACTACAGTATTTGTCAGCCATATTAATCAATATTGTTTTGGACTAAAACAGCTAGTATAAAGGAGGAATATTGCTGTGGTAGAGGAAATGATAAGTTGGTGGATTTAGAAAACTATGTAAAGATTTGGACTTATGAAGGAAGATGCTATCCATCTTCAGAGAAATAGAGAACAAGTGGAAATAAGCATAATGGAAATTTGCACCTATATGTGTGTGTATATATATATACATACACACGTGTATGATTACAGATATTCAGGAATATGTAATTATATATGTGTATGTATAGCTATAAAATCCATGTATGTGCATATGTGTGTATGTGTGTATTCACACACATAAATACATGCATATGTATAGCCATACTTAATTGTAGCCTTGGGGGGAGAGTGAAAAAATAAATAGTGCATTGCAAAGGATAAAAGAAAATCTACAGAGAAATAAAGAGACAATTTTTAACACAATGTTTAGTATTTATTATATAGGATTTCTTAAAATGGAAATTTATTGCTTTATATTTTGAAACCTCTCATGTTCTGCTGTGCAAATGACAATTTTTTCTCATTTTTAATGTTAAAGGAAAAAAGAAATAATAGTAGTACTTAATTCCAAAGTTATTCTAAAGATAATATGAAAATATATTTGTAAAGCATTTTGTAAACCATAAATCACTATATAAATGCTCAATGACAACAATAAAGGTCTTATTAACTTAGAAAAAGGGAAAGAAAGAAATGATGAATGGGCAGATTTCAGAAAAACCTGGAAAGTACGAATTGATGCAAAGTGAAATAGGCAGAACCGGGAAAACATTGTACACAGTATCAGCAACACTCTGTGATGATCAACTGTGAATGACTCAGTTCTTCTCAACAATACAATGATCCAAGACAAGTTCAAAGGACTTAGGAAGGAAAATGCTATCCACATTCAGATAAAGAATTGATGAACTCTGACTGTAGATGGAAGCATATTTTTTAAAATTTATTTTTTTTCAGTTTTCCCCTTTTGGTCTATCTCCTTTTTCACAACTATGAGTAATAGAAATATGTTTTTCTTTTTTTTTTCTTTCGTTTTTGCAAGTGATCTGTCCAAGAGCACACAGCTAATTATTAAGTGTCTGAATCAGGATTTGAATTCAGGTCCTGCTGACTCCAGGGCTCTATCCCACTGTGCCACCTGGCTGCCCCCAAATGTTTTTCTTGATAGCAATGTTTAACCTATATAAAATTGCTTACCATTTTTGGAAGAGGGGAGGAGAAGGTAGGGAGATAAATTTGGAACTTGTAAAAGTTAATGGTAAAAATTGTCTTGATATAATTGGGGAAAGGGAAATGCTATTTTAAAGAAATAGCAAAAAAGTACTCTAGGATTCCTTTTTTTTTTTTTAATGGAAAGTGGATAGATTTTGATCCTTTGGGGGATTGAGGAGGGAGGGAGGGAATAATGGAATTGAATTGATAATGAATGTCTTTTTGGACTTTGTATCTTTGGTGCCTAATAACAATGCCCACCCAGTTCATGGCAAGCATTTAATAAGAAAATATTGATTGATATAAAAATAGCAGCTGATGATACTGAGTGAAGTGATCAGAACCCAAAGAACATTATATACATTAACTACAACATTGTGAGATGATCAACTATGATGGATGAAGCTCCATTGAGTAGTTCAAAGATCAAGGACAATTCTGAGAGACCTGTTAAGGAAAATTCCATACACTGCCGGAGGAAAAAATGATGAAATGCAGAGCAAAGCACACTAGATTCACTTTTTTTTAGGTTTTTTTGCAAAGCAAATGGGTTTAAGTGGTTTGCCCAAGGCCACACAGCTAGGAAATTATTAAGTGTCTGAGGTCACGTTTGAACTCAGGTTCTCCTGACTCCAGGGCTGGTGCGCTATCCACTGCGCCACCTAGCTGCCCTAGATTCACTTTTTTAAAATTTCTTTTATGTTTCTCCTTTGGTTTTTTTTCCACCTTAGTTCTAATTCTTCTTTTACACATGACTAAAATGTAATTATGCTAAACATGATTGTACATATACAACTGTTACTGTTGGCTGCCATGGGAAGGGAAGAGGGAAGAGAGAGTGGTAGAAAAATATGGAACTTTCAAACTTGCAAATAGAGGAATGTTAAAAATTTCCTTTGTGTGTTATTGGAAAAATTAAATAAAATTTCAATTAAAAAAGAACTGAAAAGAAGAATAGCAGCTGAATGGAAAAAATATAGCACTATGAAGCAGTGATACAGGGGACAGAGAATTGGATTTGAAGGAAGAGGATCTGAGTTCAAATTCGAACCAATGGGATATTAGGGTACATCACTCAAGCTCTCTGGGTCTCAGTTTCTTCATCTGGAAAAACAACAACAGCAAAAGGGTTGAACTAGATGTTTTCTAAGGGTCCTTCCAGCTCAAAATCTATGATCCTACTATGCCCATATTACTGATGAGGAAATAATGACTTTGTCCAAGAGATTAAGTGATTTACCTACAATGGCCTGGCCAGTTAGAAGCCAAATAGGGACTCAAACCTAGGTGTTCTTGCTCCAAATCCAGAGGCGAGGGGTTTAACAAACACATATACATGTGAACATATATGTCCATGCACACCTATAAACTTGCATGCATATACTTTGATATATATAAACATACACATACATATGTCTCTCTGAAGAACTTTGGAATTGATTATAAGAAATAGGAAACACTGGCATAGGGCCATTCAGCATGATGTACCCACATCAAAGAAGACACTCTGCTCTATGACCACAACAGAATTACTGTAGCTCAAAAGAAACATGAGATGCACAAATTTAGAGACATCTCCATCCTTACTATTCATACTGAGTGTTGGTACCTGTTGAGTCCCACTTCTGGGCTCCCTCAATCTTCCTCAGGGGAATGTTGGAGGACAGGAGACAAGGAAGACAAGGGAGAATGTACTCCATCAAGATCTCCAAGTGCTCCGTTTATTCACCACAATCCAAGTGCTTAAAAATCCTTCCTAGACCCTAATCCACTTCCACTCCCATGGCCTTAGTAAAACAAGATTCTGATGCTCAAAGGCACCAGGTGATGATAATTTACAGTATTCCCACACAAAACAGTCCCTAACAGGTACTCAACCTGTGGTAGAGCCTTCAGAGCTCATATTGGTCTGATAAGCCACAGTTGGACATATTGTTTGTTCATTGACCCCAACATAGGGATGTCATTTTGGTTCTCTTTGAGCACCAAGGACAACAATCAATATAAACATATATATATATATATGTGAATATGAATGTATGTATATGTATAGATACATTGCATAACATTTAGTTGAAACACCAATATTTTTGGAATTACCAAGGACTGAACAATATATACCATCCTCTCTGCTTCCCCTTCTTTTGGGGGCATTTCTTCCCACTCACCCCTCCCATTCTAAATTTAGCCTTTTTTCCCCTGCCTATATTCTAAGTATCAAAGCAACTCAGACTTGTTTGATAGGGGTGATATTATAAGTGAAAGCTACAAAGAACACACAACATTTAAAAATGTTCCCAAGGGCCAGCAGAATGTTTTTGAAATTGCTCACTTTTACCTTGAAATGTGAAACTGTTTGGCTGGGGCAGGTTCTGACTGGCATCAGGGAGATAATAGAACCTGTAATGTTACACCCTTTCAGAGTCCCTTCCTAAGCCGTGGGCAACTGAGTACAAGCAAATTAGCTGTGGGCTGTTCTTTTTAAGAAAGAAAAAAAGAAAATTAGAAACCATTTGTGAAATAGCCTGCCATAGTTCTCCTTATTACATTACTTTCCCAGGCCCTAAAATAGCTCATCTGTTAAGGGAGTTCTGAGTTGTCATTTCCCAAGGCGAGGATAGGAATGGACCCTCACTCTTTCCTTCCCTTTCTCTTTCATAGACTGTAGTGTCTTGTCAAAGAAGTCCAAGTAGCACTCCTGGGCCTTGGAGTCCCGTAACTCTGTCAATTGTCAGATAACAGCCAGGACAGGAAAGGTCTGGAGATAATGGAGATAGCACAGTCTGCCTAATTTTATTGCTGGGAAACTGTTGCCTACGGTGAGCTCTGCCCTCGAATCCTCTCCACACAGGTCCAGCCCCATTCAAGGGGAACAACTCAGACTCCCACAAATTATAGACTTGTGTGCCTTTTTTCTATTATATAACACAACACTTTGAGACTTTGCAAAGTACATTACAAATGAAGCTTCATTTGATCCTGTGTGTGTGTATGGAGGTTATTAGCATTCCCATTTTGGGGAAACTTGATGGAAGAGTTCATCAGTATGGGAAATAAGGAAAACCCTTTTGCCAAGGCAAATAGGCATCTCTGCTGCAACCCGGAGATTTAGAGTTACCTAAAAAAGTTCTACTATGAAGTAAAGTGACTCATCCAGGGTCACACAGCTAGTAGTGCCCAAGGTAAGACTTGAAGTCTTACTGGTTTTCCTGGCTCTGAGACAAATTCTCTATCCATTACACCATGAATTCCCATTTTACAGAAGATAAACAGGCTCAGAGAGGGTTCTATAACTTGTCCAGGGTGACAGAGCTCACAAATGTAGGAGATGATAAATCTTTCTGACTTCCAAAACTAGTATTTGGTAGATTAGATCATATTATGTTTTCTATGTCAACATTGTCACCCCCTCATTAGTCCCTTGGGTCCAAAAGACATTTTATTCTCTAAGCTCTGTCCTGGGAGAGAGACCTAGAGCTTAATTAGTTGCAATATATATAGTTTCAATTAGAGTTCATGGCATCTTCAAGGCAATGGAATGCTACCTATATATCCCCAAAGATAGGGTTCTTATTCATGGACATTTCTCTCAGACATCAGTATTAGTGATAAAACAAGGAAGCAGGGAGGGGTTACTTTGTAGGTGCAGGTTGGACTAGCTGTTTCTGAGATGCCTTCCACCTCTAGGACTCTGTTAAATCTGTGTGAGAGAGAGGTGAACTATTAGGGGTAGCTAAGGCTGAAGTAGCCCCAATATATAATATATCTAACTAAACTTTCATCAGACTCTGCTTTGTATACTTTGCATAGCAGAGTTGTACTCCCCTCTGTTCTTATGCTGCCCTCTCCTGTCTCAATCTCTTTGTGCATGTTAGAGTAGACATCCCACACGTCCCCCATCTCTATCTGCTGAATAATCTCCCTTCCTTCAAGGCCAACTTAGGAGATAGGTGGTACAATGGACGGACAGTTGCAGTCAAAAAGACTTGAGTCTCTGACAATTACTATCTGGGTCACCTTGGGTAAGTCATATAACCTCTGCCTGCCCCAGTTTCCCCATCTGTAAAATGGGTCAATAAAGGCACCTATCTGTCAGGATTTTTGAGAATCAGATAATATGTGTAAAATGTTTCACAAATCCCAAAACACTAAATAAATGCAAGCTGTGTTGACTTTCCCAAATTCATTAGATTATAAATTTCTTTTTTTTCTTTTTTCTTTAGATTTTTCAAGGCAATGGGGTTAAGTGGCTTGCCCAAGGCCACACAGCTAGGTAATTATTTAGTATTTTGGGATTTGTGAAACATTTTACACATTTATAATCTGGGATGGCTAGGTGGTACAGTGGATAGAGCACTGGTCTAAGGTCGGATTTGAACCCAGGTACTCCTGACTCTAAGGCCAGTGCTCTATCCACTGTACCACCTAGCCATCCCAGATTATAAATTTCTTGAGAAGAAATCCTGTGGGATTTCTATCTTTGTTTTCTGACAGTACCTTGCACATAATGGGAACTTAATAAATGTTGAAATAAATTTTCACTTATCCTATCACTGTCTCCCATCCTTCTTCCACCTTGGGTTTCATCCACACTATCTCTAGCCAGACCATACAGTCTGCTTTTGCTTCCTGTTACTCCTCTCTATCAGGACCACTGCTATATTCTTACATACATACAATTTAGAATTGCAAGGGACCTTAGGAATCATCCAGCTCAACTCCCTCATTTTACAGATGAAAAAACCAAGACTCAGAGATTAAAGTGAACTTTGATAATGTTTATAAAGTATAAACCTTAAAAACTGATATTAATAAATGTCAGCTCTTATCGTCCAAAACAGCAACAGCCTGTGGGTGCAAATTTGAGTTTTCCAACTAGATACAGTATTCTTTCCACTCCAGGATAGCTTGTCTGCTCCAAATCACCTCTTTTTCTACACTGGAGATGAAGACACCCCACTCTTCTTTCCACCAAGGGAAATATGTGACCAAAGTTTTATTAAAGGTCTAAGGGGATGGGAAATGGAATATAGGTAGATAACCTTAATTTCCTTGAAATTCTGAGCCAGCTGGATCCCCCAGAGCTGCTGGGTCCCTGGCTATAGTGTCCTGGCTGTGATTCAGTCTCCCTAATTGGGGGCAGGACCCATAAACATAAGCAGCTGTTGTGTGTTGATATGACACTGAACCTCTTTCCTTCCCTATCTCGAACCAAATCCTTGCCTGAGAACATGGGCCCTAGGCATAGGCATGGGGGTGGATAGAGATGAGTTTTTAGGACTGGGAGAGTAATTAGGTTAATGAGCCAAGAAATGTTGCTTAGTGGTTTGGAAAACTTCATCAATGTCCTGGATTTGGGCCAAATCAATCATTTGGAAGTGTAGGTGATGGTAGGAATGGGTGGTGGGAATTGGAAGTGAAGGAAGTGTCTTTTTTTTCCTCTGCTACCTTCCAATAAGAAATAGAACAGGCTAATGAGCTATGAATGTTCACTTGGGTCCTGAAGTTGGGTCTTCCCTACCATGGTGCTTTCCCAGTGTGCTTTGGATCTTTTAGGGGGGTAGGGAAGGGTCTGGACATTGGAGAAGAGCCTAATAGGGAAGGGGGTGGGGCGGTGTTCCAGGAGCAGGAAAAAAAGAGGTTTCCCATGAGGAAAGAGTTAATTCTTGTCTTCTCCCCTTTCATATATAATCAGCAAAGACATGTAGTATAAAGAGAAATACATTTGTCCATGTGACTCAGCAACTCATACAACCAATTCAACAAGCATTTATCTTTTTTTTCAGAAATTTTGAATGTCTGAGCCTGGATTTGAATCAGGAACTCCTGACTTTAGGGCTGTTGCTCTATCCACTGCACCACCCAGATGCCCCTCAACAAATATTTATTAAATTCCTTTTCTGTAAAATTAATGAATACCTTAGAAAGCACTTGAAGCAGAGAGAGTCCCTAGACTCAAGGAGTTTAGATTTTAATGGGGAAGAGAATATATAAAGGATGGGGGGAGCTACAAAAGACAACTATGGAAGAGTGCTTTGGTTGATCAAAAAATCCTTTTTGAGCTCTTCCAAGAGGTCTTTGTGGATTTGAGATCAATTCATAAATCCCTCTGAGGCTTCACATGTAGGTATTTTGTCATTGCTTTCCTCTGCTGAGATAGCATTTCCATTGTTCCTATCAGAATAATAGCTATCTGTGGTTAGCACTCTTTTTGACTTTTTGCTCATTTTGATAGTTGAGATCTGGGAGTATAGCCCCAGGCTTTGGGGGCTAGGGCTGTGTTTGGTCCTTGCCTTTCCACTCTGGCATGTCAGGTATTCACGGTTTATTCCCTTCCTTAGGGTTGCCCAACTTATTCCCACCAATTTCACTGGCATTCCTGGGCTCAGACTTTGCCTTCCGGGCTAGAGCTGAGACCCTCACTGTTGGCCTACTGGCCAACTGGCTTGTTGACCTCCCATTGGCTTCCCGGCTCTCCTGCTTCCATCTGGCTATACTCCACTTTTACCCACTTGGGACTCACCTTATCTTAAATTCCACCTTGATACCTTGAGTGGAGAATTTGTTCCACTTTGGTTTTTTTGTGGATTTTGTTGCTTTAGGGTCTGTTTAGAGGTTTCATTAAAAGTTCTGGGAAGAGTTCCAGAAGCTTCCTAGCTTCCTACCACCATCTTGGCTCCCCCAGGAAGTCAATAGCAATACATCTTAACAAGAATTGCTAGATAGTATATGCCAGAAAAGTGGGGCTGAGAAAAATATAAATGTTAGAGAAATTTCATAGACTTTTTATTATAATGGACTTGTTTACAAAGATTCCTATTATCAACAATTCTGATTTTAGAAAAGCAGATACTTCTGCCTAAACTGACAAGATCAATGTCCAGTCATCTAGCTTGGCTGGAATCTAGAATTCCTGAGAGGGAGTAATGTGAAATAGGGTTAAAAAGTTAAGTTGGAGCCAGACTATGAAGATTCTTCAAATCCAATCTAAAGAGTTTGTCTTTTATTCTCAAGGCAATATGATAACAATGAAGCTAAGTGTTATAGGTCAGATCTTGTGCTTTAGGAAAATAATTGAGGAAAATTAAATAAAATATGTAGAAAGGATGGACTGCAGGAATAAAGGAAAGTCTATAAATATACATATATATATATATATATATATATATATATATGGAGAGAGAGAGAGAGAGAGAGAGAGAGAGAGAGAGAGAGAGAGAGAGAGAGAATTAAGAGAGTTAAGACTTCCCCATGTATCAGGTGAGAGGTGATGAGGACTTGAACAATTAGGTTCTGGATACCACATTTTAAGAAAGACATCATGCTATTGGAGAATTAACTAAAGGATTTTGTGGTATTGATCCTGGAGACTTAAAGGGAACTTGTCTTTAAATTTGGAAGGTTCACATTAGAGATGAGAAACTTATTTTTCCAGGTCCTAGAGAAGAGGACCCAGACTAGGATCTATGAGTAGATGTTTTGTTATTATTCAGTTGTTTTACAGTCTCTGACTCTCTGTGACCCAATTTAGAAAAGGTACTGGAGCAATATACTATTTCCTTCACCAGAAAGTAGATGTTATTGGGTAGAACATTTTATTTTATTTTATTAGGTTACATACAAAAACAAATTTCAACATTCACTTTTAAAACCTTGAATTCTGAATTCTCTCCCTTCCTCCCATTCCAATCCTCCTCATTGAGAAAGCAAGTTATTTGATATAGGTTAGAAATGTGTAATCATGAAAAAGTTACCACAATAATCATGTTGTAAGAGTAAACATAATCCTCCCAAGAAAAGAGAAACATCAAGAAAAAATACAGAAAAGTATGCATAAATCTGTATTCAGACACCATCAGCTCTGTCTTTGGGTTGTATTGCATTCTTTACCATAAGTCCTTCAGCGTTGTTTTGGGTAACAGCATTGTTGGAAAAAGGTGTCATTTACAACTAGTTATCCTATAACATTACTGTTACTTTATATATAGTGCATTTCCCATTGTGTCTGCTCATGTAAGAGTTTTACTGAGAGCATCCTATTCATTTCTTATCATAATCACATACTGCAACTTATTCAGTCATTCCCAACCAATGGGTATCACCTCAATCTCCAGTTCCTTGCCACCCCAAAAAAGAGCTTCTTTAAGTATTCATATAAATATATATGTGTGTATCTATATCTCTATATACATATGTATATATGTATATATCTCTATCTATCTATCTATCTATCTATCTATCTATCTATCTATCTATCTTTAGGTAGGCCAGTAGTGGCATTGCTAGGTCAAGGGGCAGTAGGCATGGTTTTATAGTCCTTTGGGCATAGCTTTACATTGCTCTACAGAGCAATTGTGTCACTTCACAACTCCTCCAACAATGCATTAATCTCATCTTCCTTCATTCCCTCCAACCTTCATCACCTTCTCTTTCTGTCCTCTTGCTGAATACAAAAGGGATTAGATATACCTCAGAATTATTCCAACCCACATTTCTCCTATCATTAGTGAGTTAGGCATTTTAAAAAATGATTAAACTTGATAACCACATCTGAAAATTGTTAATATCTTTTGTTCATCGAGATGAACAGAGTCAGAAGAACATTGTACACCCTAACAGTAACATGGGGATGATGATCAATCATAATGGATTTGCTCATTCCATCAGTGTAACAATCAGGGACAATTATGGGGTATCTTCGATGGAGAATAATATCGGTATCCAGAGAAAGAATTGTGTACTTTAAACAAAGACCAAATACTATTACCTTTAATTAAAAAAACCATTATCTTATTATATAATTTTGCTATCTCTTATACTTTTTTCTTCCTTTAGGATATGATTTATTTCTCATCACATTCAACTTAAATCAATATATACTATGGAAACAGTGTAAAGACTAACAAACTGCGGGGGGTGGGGGGAGGGAAGGAAGATTAGGGGGAAAATTGCAAAATTCTAAATAAATAAATAAATAACTTAAAAATAAACAAAAATATCTTTTGCTCATTAATCAGTTGGGGAATGGTTCTTATTTTTTTTAAATAAATTTGACTCAGTTCTCTATACTTGAGAAATAAGGTTTTTATCAGAGAAATTTTTGTAACTTTTCCCCACTGTTACTATTGCTAACTGTATTTCCCTCCATTCTATTCTCTCCACTCCCATTTATTCTCTTTCTCCTTTCATCCTGTCCCTCCTAAAAGTTTTTTGCATCTGATTATCCCCCTCCCACAATCTTCCCTCCTTCTATCATCTCCCCCTACCCTTTCTCCCATCCCCTTTCACTTCCTACTTTCCTCCAGGGTAAGATAGAAGCCCAATATGAGGAAAATCTGAAAAATCAGTTCTATCAAGATCTACTACATTTGGTAATGGGCTTTCTAATCACTGGATTCATATGAAAATAAGATAGTTATTTCTTGGAGGATGTTTTAGGAGTCCATGCTTTAAGTATAAATATGCCCTCTGAAGCCCTCTTTATATTGTAAAATTATATAATCTTTTTAGTTTAGAGATATAATCTCTTTGGTTTGAGATCTGGACCCAATTTTTTCAACCCTTTGCTCATTTAGCCTCCCTGCCTCAATTCCCTTATTTATCAAATGGAGGTAATAGATCTGCTAGGGAAAGAATGAAATAAAATAATATATGTGAAAGCACTTAGGAAATACTAAAGCAATATGCAATTACAAGACAGACAGACTACTTATTATTCCTAATCACATTGAACCTACTAAGGCACAATTGAGAAAGCTGAGAGAATGGGGGTTTGATCACACCGCCAAGTTCTCTGCCTTTCTTTATATTCTAGATTCCCACCTCTCTCTACAGAGCTACCCACTGACAGTGTTTTCTGAGGCTGGAGTTGGCCTAACTTGTGATGATAATTTATTGGAGATCCTCTTCCCTCTCTCTCCTCATCACCTCCAGGCAGATGGCAGGAATCTCCTTTCTCATCTATCATCTCAAGAAGTTCATCTGGAAGAATCCATCTGCTGAGGTCTTTTACAACTGCTTTTTTCCCTTCCTTTTTCCTTTTGATGGGATGAGTTTAAGTAGTCAAGCCCGGACCGATTATTGATGCTCTCAACTATGAGCCAGAGTTTTATTTGTTTTTTTTTCTCTGGGATTGGGCCAGGATATTTGAATGCTCTGTTCAAATCTACCAAATAACCTTGAGAGGAAAAAGAGTGAGATAAAATACATTACTTTGAAATCAAAGCAACCAGCTTCCAATCTTTCTTCTTTCACCAACTGTCTTTCTACCTGGCAAATAACCTCACCTCTGGGGGGCTCAGTTTTCTCATCTGCCAAGTAAGAAGGTGATTTTAATCTCTTTACATCATATACTTCCATAAATTCTTTCTTGTCTTTTCTGTTCCAACCCTAAAAAACAGAGAAAATCTCTCTGAAGTGACAGGGCAAGGTGAGGATGCTGGGATGACTCTCCTGAAGCTAAGTAGGCTGGGCTGGAAGGCACTTTGAGTTCTTCTCTGCAATCTGGTGGAAACAACCCCCATCTAATGCAGTGGTCTCATCACAGAGACAGCCTTGCCACTGTGTATTCCTCCTCATTTAGCTTAATTAAGCCATCTGCCCACATTAAATGGTAAATTATCTCAATCACTCACTGAATCCCAGTGGAAAAGCAAAAAAATAAAAAAAAATAAAATAACAGGGAAAGGGGAGGTGTCTAGGTGGAGCTGAAAATATTGTGCCCCCATGTGGACAAGGCGATCTTCCCATGATGGAATATCTGCCCCCTGTCATTTACAAATCCTTCTTTGTTCCAGAGACACAGTCTGTTGGCTCCATTCAATAGTTCTTTATTCTGCAGTTAGTAACTCTATGAAATCGTGGCAGAAATAACTGTTGGCATTTGATGATATCAGAACTATGAATAAGGAAAATTAAGTCATTTTTCCAAGAACTGTAATTTGTATTTCCCTCCATCCTATTTTAATCTTGAATGTGCTGACATTTGCCTTCTTAAATTGACTTCTGATCTCTGAATCTACCATGAACACTTGGGTCCTAACTAGTAGGTTGGGGAACTTGTACATCTGAGAAATAGTCCTCCTGACTCATCCCAGATTGTTATCCTTTATAGTGGAAAAAGCACTGGAATCATAGGACCAGAAGACCAGAGGAATCAGAGGACCTGAGTTCAACTCTTGGCTCTTTTTCACATATTAGGTGTGGGATTTTTTCTGAACCTCAGTTTCCTTTTCTACAAAATAATGATAATAATACTTGTACGATTGAGTTCCCCAGCATGGAAGTAAGGAAAGTTCATTGAAGAGCTTAAAGGATGATCTAAGATTTAGGGGGGAAATGGTTTGAGAAGTCATCTCTCTAGTTCCATCCCCTCATTTTACAAATCCAAAGCCTTGAAAAAACCAATACACTTGGTCACAACTACACCTGCAATAAGTAACAAAAGAGAAAATCAAACCCAGATTCCTTGATTTCAGTTGTGGTACACTCTGTCAGACCAAATATATGTAACTCAATATAAACTTATAAAGGTGAAGAGTTAATTCCAGTATCTATCAATGACTAGAAGGGTGGAGAGTAGAAATGAAGGTAATTTAGTGTTCATTGGAGAAGATGGTCAAGGAAGAAAGAAGAAGGGGATGTCCTATAAAAATGACAGAGAGCTCAGGGAATTGTAACTCTAAACATGTAATTCTAAATTCTGACTTCTGTATCAAGTCAATAAACACTTATTAAACACCTGCAGGCACTGTGCTATACTCTGGGATTACAAATTAAGGCACAAAGGTAGTCTGTCCTCTCCAGGAGCTCATGGTCTAATGGGGACATGACATGCTGTTTAGCTATGCAAACAAAAAATATTTAACAGCCAAATTGGGAGGTAATCAACAGAGGGAAGACTCTAGATCACTTGAGTGTTTGCAAAGGCTCTTGTATGGCATATGGCTAATAGGGCAATAACCCCCAATCTTCTGCCTGCCTCCTCTGAGTAACTGAACATCCCATTTATCTGAGTACCAAACTAATGACTTTACCCAGGCATTGAGGTCTCCACAGGAATTGGTTATTAACAAGAGTGGCAATCACAAAAGCTTAAAATTCAAAACAACAAAGAAGTAGGCATCCTAGCATAATGAATGGAATCCTGCACATGGAGTCAGAAAGACCTGAGTTTGAATCCCCCCCTCAAATATCGTCTATGTGAAACTTGAGCTAGTCACAACTCCTCTAAATCTCAATACCTTCATCTATAAAATGGGGATAGGCAACTATAAGGCTCAAAACAAGTTAACAGACACAAAATGTTATGGCAGCTTAAAGACCTATGTGAATAGGATTTCTTATGAAGCATCTACTAATGTGACAATCATTGTGGAAAAACTTTAGCAGTCCCTGCACTGGAGGAGTTTATGTTCTTCTGAAGACTATAACGTGGACGCAGATTAAAAAAAATTGAAAGTAGTTTGATAAGAAAAAGAATAACAATTGGGGATTGGGGGAGGAGACATAAGAAAAGCTCCTTAATACTATGGTTCTGTAAGCAATAATGAACCAGTGGACTTCAGAAAAGCCTGGAAAGTCTTGCATGAACTGATGTTGAGTGAAGTGAGCAGAACCAGGAGAACACTGTACATATTAACAACAAAATTGTGAGATGATAAACTATGATAGACTCACGCCTCTCAGCAGGAAAAATCCTAAAAGACTTGTGATAGAAAGTGCCATCCACATGCAGAGAAAAAAAAATGATGGCATCTGAATGCAGCCCAAAGCATATTATGTTCCCTTTTTGAAGCTTCTTTTATGGTTTTTCATTCTTTTTCATGGTTTCCCCCCCTTTATTTCTAATTCTTCTTTCACAAATTGATTAATATGTGAATATTTTAAACATGATTGTACATATACAACCTATACTAAGTTACTCACTGACATAGGGAGGGAAGGGAGGGCAGTAGAAAAATGTGGAACTCAAAAGTTTAGAAAGACATGAATGTTGAAAACTATCTTTGCATGTAATTAGAAAAAATAAAATAACACTTAAAATAGAAAAATGCATTAAAAGAAGTAGATCTGAGTGAATTTTAAAGGAAGAGAGGAAATGGAAGAGGTGAAGCTGAAAAGGGGTATCTTACAGGGGGCTAGACAATCAATGAAAAGACACAAGGAATAGCAAAAGGCCAGTTTGACTGGAATTGTTAAGGGGAGGAACCAATATGAAATATGAAGTTATTTAAGATGCCACAAAAGAGCTAGTAAAGTGCTTTATTACTTGGTAAAGTTCTCTCAGTTTTAAGCCTGCAAAGCTTACAATGGCAGTAGAACTTTGGAGACCCTTTGGGATCAGGCTGTAAAAGATTTTGAAGTCAAGGTTGAGAAGTTTGAAGTCCCTCCTCAGGGTGTTAGGGGAATGACAGGATCAGGTCTGTGCTGCAAGATTATTTTGGTATCTGTTAAAAGGATGGACTAGAGAGGGGAGACACAAGGAGCAGAGAGACCAATTAGAATTCTGTTCCACTAGTCCTGGAGAGAAATAATGAGGTCAGACCTAGAGAGGCAGCCAGTTCCGTGAGTTGAAAGAAAAAAGATTCGAAAGATGCTGAGGAAAGAGAATCAATAATTGAATATGAGTGTTGAGGGTCAGACCGTGGAGAGGCAAGGCTGAGTCTAGGTGATTTGGAAGGATGGTGGCAACTTCCATAGAGATAGGGATGCTTGAAGATAGGGTTAGGAGAAGGAAAAGCCTGAATTCTGTTTGGGGCCAGAATCTAGTTTTGGGGACAGCTCATACCACTCCCTACCCCCATCTGCAGAAAAGATTGCTTTCTTGGTTCCCAGGCCACCCTTCTAGTCTATTTTCCTAATTCAAGTCTTCACCAAAGAGACATAAGCCATAACAAAGCAGAAAGTGCAAATGGTAATCAGGAGACCTGGGTTCTTATCGAGTTGCTCCTCTTTCATCTGTACAACCTCAAGTAACTGACTTGATCTTTCTGGTCTCGGTTTCTCTAACTGAAACATGAGACTAGATAAATTCTGACTCCCCTTAGAAATATATCTATTTTGTGAAACAAAATGCTCTTTCATTTTAAAATTCTTTCTCCAGATTTTGTTTGCCATTTTCTCTGTTCCTAGACACCTGGCTTTCCTTGCCCAACATGCAGGGCAGTTTGCTGATCCTTTTCCAAACAAAGCAAGCCATCCAGCCTCCGGAGGGGAAGCAAAGCAACAGTCTCTGTTTATTCAGCTAATAACAGCTGCCTCACACCAACCTGCTTCCCTTGCCTGGTTACATATCACCATATCTTGCAGGTCAGTTCATAAAGGTGTAGATGGACAGGTGACCTGATAGGGAAAGGTGTGGCTGATGGCGGAGGATTTCCCAATGTGCCCCTCACAGGCTAAAAATGATGAGGGAAGGCTATTGGGTGGTAAATGAATCAATACCAAAAGTTTATATATACATACATATATATATATATATATATATATATGTATATATTAACTGTAATTAGACAAGCCTAACAGAAATTAGCCAATTCTAAATCAATGTTATGAGGCTAGGTGGTTCCGTGTATAGAATATTGGGTCTGAAGTCAGGAAGAGCTGAGTTCAAATTGGCTTTAGAATCATACTAGTTGTGTGATCCTGGGCAAGTCATTGAACTTTTGTTAGCTTTACACCACTGGAGAAGAAAATCTTTGTCAAGAAAACCAACAGACTCATTGGCAGCAACATTGTGTGATGATCAACTGTGATGGACTTAGCTGCTCTCAGCAGTTCAGTAAACAAGGACAATTCTAAAAGACTTGAGATGGAAAATGTCATCCATATTCAGAGAAAAAACTGGAGTTTGAATACAGACTGAAGCATGCTATGCTCGTTTTTTAAAACTAGTTTTATGGTTTTTTTTCCTTTCTCGTGATGATTAATATAGAAATATGTTAAACATGACTATACATATGCAACCTATATCAAATTATTCACTACCATGGGGAAGGGGAAGGGAAGGGAGGTAGGGAGAAAAATGTGGAACTCAAAACCTGACCAGGAGACAAATTTTGAAAACTATCTTTATGTGCAATTGGAAAAAAATAAAATAAACATTAAAAAACACAAGGACAGTTGGTATGCTATGGCCTGTAGGGGCACAAAAAATCAGATTCAACTGAACAACAGAACAACAACATAGCTGTGTTATATACATACTAAAGAAGGTCCCCAAAAGACCACAATGTAGATTCTCCTATGTTAGGGTCAATATACTCATCTTCTCAGGCTATGTATAGATATGTGTCAATGCCTATATAATCATTTCCTTTTTTTTTCTTTTAGTTTTTACAAGGCAGTGGGGTTAAGTGGCTTGTCCAAGGCCACACAGATAGGTAATTATTAAGTGTCTGAGGCCAGATTTGAACTCAGGTACTCCTGACTCCAGGGCTGGTGCTCTATCCACTGTACCACCTAGCCGCCCCCTATATAATCATTTCCAATTCTTTGGGTTTTGTTTCATCTTCGTGCTCTGCATTTTCCCCATACTCTGGATCATATATTTGAAATTTCTACTTCTCAATGGAAATTAGAAGAAAATTGAAAGTAAAGAAGGAAGAATCAGGTTAGTTATTCTCCTTTTTCTCTATGTGGGATTTTTTTGATGTTATGAATGAAAGAAAATATATCAAATGGCAAACACTATGCTAAATCCTGGGGCTGCAAATACAAAAGTGAAATGTTCTTGCCTTCAAGGAGTTTACATTCTACTTGGGAGACAGTACACATAAGAATATCAGCAACAGGGTAAAAGGGCAAGAGGGTTCAAACTGTTGTTATGCAGATGAGATCACCTCTAACATCTGTTACCCTGTCGATGCCATCTCTACTCTTTTGCAAGTTACTTCTCACCACTTCCCAATATCTACCTTCCTGTCCTAATCCTTAATCCCCTCCCATCATCTCAACAAAATTTAAATACTTGTGTGCATGTGTACACACATGTGCATCTATCATGTAGCATGCAATACAGTTTAGATATGTTATATAATAATATATGTATGTATGTGCATGTTATATAGTATGTAATATATAATTAAATTAGATAATGATTATGAAGAAAACCCTGATATCAGGGAGGCGATGCTATGACAAGAACATGTTAGGGGGAGGCTGTGCTAAGTCACCAGCCTCACTTTCTCCTCCAAGACCATCTGGATCCAATTGCCAGATATGAATCAGGACGACTGGACAAGACCCTGGTTGCAAGGAAATCAGAGTTAAGTGACATGTCCAAGGTCACAGAGTTAGTAAGTGTCTAATGTCTGAAATCAGATTTGAACTCAGGTCCTCCAGACTCTAAGGCCAGTGCTCTATCCACTGCACCACCTAGCTGCTCAATCAAATTATATGCCAAATAATTTTGTGGGTATATATTATATTGTTATTAATATAATATATAGACATAATTAAATATTTACACATTTACATAGGTGCATCTATTTGGAGGCTGAGTCTCCTTATCTCTCCCAGACCAGAAGTATGTTAGATCTTCACAAGTCAAGTCACAAATATTCTTAAGTAACTTTGTACATGATTAACACATCGTTAGGCACAGAAAGATACGAAGGTAAATATAATTAGTCCTGCACTCAAGAAGCATATAGTCTCCATCTATAAATTACTTAGAACAAGTAATAATATTCTTGTGCTTCTACTGATAATACTGTTGTTCGATTATTTTCAGTTGTGTCCAATTCTTTGTGACACCATTTACGGTTTTCATTTTTTTCACAATTGATATTTTATTTTATTTTTCCAATTACATGTTATGAAGGTTTTCCAACATTCATCCACATGCATATACATATTTATAAGTTATATAATTTCCTTCCACCCTCCCTTCCCACCCCCTCCCCTCAGCAACACATAGTCTGGTGAACATTGTACATATACATTTGTATTTAAAATGTTTACAGATTAGTCATTTTCTGTATGAAGAATTAGGACTAAAGGAAAAGAAGGAAAACTATGAGATAGGAAAGAAAAAATGAATTTTTAAAATTTAGTTCATTCAGATTTTGTAGGCTTTTGTTTTGTTTTGTTTTTCTTCCTCTGAATGTGGATTGCATTGTCCTTAGTAGGTTTCCCAGATTGTCCTAGCTCTCTGAACTGCTGAGAGGAGCTACATCCATCAAGGTTAATCAACTCACATTGTTGTTGTTAATGTGTACATTGGTCTCTTGGTTCTGCTACTTCACTCAGCATCAGTTCTTGTAATTCGTTCCATGCTTCTCTAGAGTCAGATCACTCATGGTTTCTTATAGAACATTCGTATACCATAACTTGTTCAGTCATTCCCCAGTTGATGGGCATACATTTAGGGTTTTCTTGACAAAGAAAAATGGAGTGGCTTGCCTTTCTGTTCTAGTTCATTTTATAATTGAAGAAACTAAAGGAAACTGGGTAAAGTGACTTGCTCAGGGTCACCCAGCTAGTAAGTCTGAGGGAGGATTTGAACTCAGAAGATCAGTGCTCTACCCACTTAGCTGCCCTTTACTGATAGTATACTGACCTTGATCAATTGAACTGAACTGTTTTCTCCATCTTTAGCTAGTTTTGTCAGCTGGATCCTGGATTTTCTGCCATATATGAATGTTTTCTTTTATTTCATTGGTTGTGTTCTTTAAGAGTACATAGTCTCTCTCCTTCACAGAAAACAAGGACCAGTGAAAGGTGCAACCTAAGTCTGTGCTGACCTTTTCTAGCAACTCACTTTCTCAGACTAGGGATCACTTTGCAGTCTCTGATGATACAGGTCCTGAGTTTCGAATTTTCTATATCCTTTCTAGTGGATACACCAGATGGACTGGACTTAGGGGGGTTATTTCTGGAGCTTTTAATCCACCTGAATCATTCTAAGCTTCAGGTAGCTGGGTCCTTATGCTATCCCTTCTCAAATAGGGAGTCTGAATTAATTATTTATTCATACTAAGATGTGAGTAGCTCTGTATGTTACCTCTCTCTTCTTCAATATTTGACCCAAAGAAATAAATCTTTAATGGTAGAGTTTTAGGTACCATGGCACTATGGTACCAAAACAGAGTCATTCAGATCAAGTCAAGATCAATATTATGAGTAATCATTTTTCCAATTGCTTTCATAGTAACCCTCTAATTTTACCCTTAGGATAATGAGACAATAAGTTTGGATGTTATTAATTCTCAAATTTATATTTATAGAAGTCAAAGTTTATAATTGACTTTTATAGAAGCTAAAGTTTAAATAAATTGCCCAAAGTCATATAGTAACAGTAGTAGCATTATTACTTACTAGCTCAAAAGAACCCATACGATACACAGTTTTAGAGATATCTCCCTCTCAAATGGGTTTTTGTGCCCAACTTTGATAAAACCATTGTGGGGAAAAAAAAGAAAACTCTAAATGGTGTGACAAAGAGTTGGACACAAAACAATAAAAAATAAAAAACCCTTGATGCTTTCAGCTTCTTCTTTCTCCAGTCCTTTTTTCCTGTCATTCCTGCACACCTCTGGTAAGCTGCAAGTCATCAGAGGTGGCACAATAGAGTAGGGTACTTGCTTGAGTCAGGAGACCAGAATTCTAATTCTGGCTTTGCTGCACACTAATTTTGTAGTCCTAGGAATGCAGCAAGGTCAGACTAGCTCACTAAGGTCCCTTCCACTTCTAACATCTTATAAGAAATGAACACTTACCATAGTGTCAGTGAGTGGATTTCCAGGGGGAAAAGGAATGAATATCTAATGGTAGAATTTCAGGCACCCAGTCTCTTACCATGCCCCTACAGAGGACTCTAGGGTTGGTTTTGGTCCTCAAACCAACTGTTTGGTCCCATTTGATAATGAATTGACTGCCACAAGGTTCCACTGAGACATCAGGAGTAGGACAGCTGGATAGAATAAATAAAAGACCTGCCCCTGTCCAGAGACTAGAATGCAGCTATGATTGAACTGAGCATTTGTGGACATTCAGAGGAAAGCCCCCAAAGCAGGGTTTCTGTTCAATTAATATACATCTCAAGTTCAGACAAGATGTGGTCCTTAGAGGCCTGAGACCAGGAGCTACCCAATTAAATTCTAACATCCACCTTCCTCTCTGCAGCATTTTGTCCTTTTCTTTTTCCTTCTCTCCATTTTCTTTAGCTCTTCTCTCTGGTCCATCACCACTCCTTCACCCTCCCTCCTGCCTTTCTGAGAGCCCTGTTTGTCTCCTGCTCATTCTTCCGTGACATGGATTAATCTCATCTCTGCCTTTCCATCTCCCTCTCCTCCTGAGGCTTCCTCTCTCTGTCATATCCTCTTCTCCTCAAACTCTCTCTCTCTCCACCCCTCTCTGTGGTTTTCTCCCCACCTTCTTCAAGAAACACTTTCTTTCTCTCCACTCTCTAAAGGTTTTTATCTAGTTTTTAGCCATTAAGGGAGGATCAAGGCATCTTGTTTCTTCTAAGCCCCTTCCAAGTCCTCCCAATTTGAAAGGAGTTTCCACCAAGAAAGGCTGGGAATTGAACCATCTTATTTCTGTGCATTCCAACCCCCACCACCCCCACCAATATGCCAGAAATCAAGTTGCTTCCCTCTCTTAGAGACCTTTATGGTTTCCTGTCTGCTTGCTACATGCTTATGCCAAAGTTAGCAATCCCCTCTTCACCTCCCTTATGTGCCCTTTCCCCTTTACAAACCTTTCTCTCTCCCACCCCACTCTAACATTCTTTTATTTATATGCCTTTGCTTCTCTTCCTATTGGCTTCTGGGACCTTCTGTTGCCTTCTTCCTCTCCCCAGGGACAGCTTCTCTAAACATTGTGAGCTGTGGGCCAGTGAAACCTGGGAGTGGAGTGGGGTGTGACTTTTTAGCTGAGCGCTGTTTTTCCTTCACCCCCTCATGGAGAGGACGGTTTGGGGGGTTTGTGACTGACTGCACATTCTGACTGGGTTTTCTTTTTATCAATGGAAGTGTTTCTCACTTAAGGGGACAGATGAGTGCTGAGTCTAGTTCATTCATCTTCTCTCCAGTGAAGGGGGATGGAAAATAACTGCTCCAAAATCCCCTCTCTATGGGCAGTCACATGCTTTCCTCTACCACCTTCCTATCTATTTAGTAATTTACTCAAAAAAAATGTATTAGATGCAGTGCTAGCTACTGGGTGTAAGGATTGATGCTACATGAGCCCAGCTCTCATGGAACTTAAAATCTAAAGGGGAAAAGATGAACTGAAAACCATTATGATCAAGGGGGAAGCAGCATGATACACTAGGGAGAGTACCGGATTTGCAAAGAGGTTCTTAGTTGTTCATTTGTTGTTCAGTCATATCTGACTCTCTATAACCCCACTTGGGCAAAGATCCTAGAGTGGTTTAGCATATCCTTTTCTAGTTCTTTTTACAAATGAGGAAAGTGAGGCAAACAGGGTGAGATGACTTGCCCAGAGTTACACAGCTAATAAGTGTCTGAGGCAGGATTTGAACTCAGGAAGCTGTCTCCTGGCCAGACATTCTAACTACCCTACCCAGTTGCCCCTAGGAAGACCAGAGTTCAAATCCTGAAGCCATGATTAACTGGTTTTTCAACCTTGGACAAATTGCCTAATAGTTTCCCCATTGCCAGTTGTCTTGACCTATCCCTTACCACTGAATTCCAATGACTCTAGAATAGAGAGTGAGACCAAGAAATCCATACCACTCTGCCTCACTTAAATTCAGTTTGCTAGTCTGTCAAGATATCATTCTGCTGATGATGTCATTTACCCTGTTTGAGAACAGAAGACTAGCAAAAACAAGGAGCTAATTCAAAGAGGACCAAAATGACTATGTTGGTGTCAATGTACAGCACGTCCAACTGGGCTAATCAGACCAGTCTGAGGTCTCAAGGCTATATCACAGTCTTTTTGAACATATTGTAACACATTGAATAAATATAGAAGATAGGAGATGCTAACTGGCTTCTATTAAACCAGACATTAAAGAGATTTGCAAAAATATATACAATAATGCCATTATCATTAATTTTTTTTGTTTTGGAAAATAACTGTTTTCATTAAAACACTGTTTATGCTAACAAGTAATGTGTTCATTATTTTAAAAGAAATTAACAAAATATTTTCCAATTTCTAATAGAGTAAATATTAATAGATATAGTACATAGAAATGAAAAAAAATTGAAGTACTCAATTGTTATTTTTATTTTATTTTATTTTTCCAATTACATGCAAAAATAGTTTTCAACATTCATCCATTTGCAAGTTTATGAGCTCCACAATCTTTCTACCACTCTCCCTTCCTTCTCCCTCCCCCTGACAGCAAACAATTTAGTAAAAGTTGAACACATACAATCATGCTTAATATATTTCCACATTAGTTACATTGTGAAAGAGGAATTAAAACTAAGGGGTAAAAAAAGAAAAAGCATAAAGACATTTTTAAAAGTGAGAATAGTATACTTTGCTCTGCATTCAGACTTCATAGTTCTCTGGATGTAGATGGCATTTTCCATAACAGGTCTCTCAGGACTGTCCTTGATCACTGACCTGCTGAAGGGAGCTGTATCCATCATAGTTGATCATCTCACAACGTGGCTAACATGTACAATGTTCTCCTGATTTTGCTCACTTCACTCAACATCAGTTCATCTAAGTCTTTCCAGGTTTCTCTAAAGTCTGACCCCTTATGACGACATTTTACAGAACAATAGCACTCCATAACATTCATATACTTGTTCAACCATTCCCCAATTGATAGGCATCCCCTTAATTTCCAATTCTTTGCTCCTTCAAAAAGAGCTGCTATAAATATTTTTGTACATGTGGGACTTCTCCCATTTTTATGATCTTTTTGGGATATGGATCAAAGAATAGGAATAGTTTTATTATCCTTTGGGCATAATTCCAAACTGCTCTTCAGAAAGTTTGGATCAGTTCACAACTCCACCAACAGTTCATTAATGGTCAGTTTTCCCACATCCTCTCCAACATTGATCACATTTTCCTTTTTAGTCATGTTGGTCAATCTGATAGGTATGAGGTGGTACTTCAGAGTTGTTTTAATTTGCATTTTTCTAATCAATAGTAATTTGGAGAATTTTTCATATGACTGTAGATAGCTTTAATTTCTTCATATGAAAACTGCCCATTCTTATTCTTTGATCAATAATCAGTTGGAAAATGAGTTATAATTTTTATAAATTTGATTCAATTCTCTTTATATTTTAGGAATGAATCCTTTTTCAGTAACACTAGCTATGAAAAATGTTTCCCAGCTCTCTGGGTACTCAATAACTTTTAGATGTATAAGGGGCCCTGAAGCTAAGAGTTTGGCCATAAATGTAATTTCTAAGAATCATTGATGTAATAACAATAAATTACTAACAATATTTACATAGCTTCTTAAAGGTTTTACAAACCACTTTACATATGTTATCTCATTTGGTTCATACAAAATCTCTATGAGGTAAACACTATTATTATTTCCATTTTACAAATGAGGATATTAAGTCTGAGAGAAATTAAGTGACTTGCCTAGCAATACACAGCTAGCATCTAAGGTAGGATTTGAAATCAGCTCTGACTCCAAATGTGGCACTCTATCCACTATGCCACTTAGTGCCAATTCTCCCTCTGTCACTTACTAACTAGCTGGACTCTGGGCAAGTCACTAAACCTATGTTTCTTATTTCCTTAAATGAGAATTTTGGGCCTCATGGCCTTTCCAGTTTCAAAATCCATGATCCTATGACAAAAGTCCATCTCTGCTACACACACCCTACCCAAGGAATTTATAGCTTGGTAGAAAGGATAAGAGATAAATATATTAAAGAGATAAACAAATTAAAAGATGACAACAGAAGGCTTGAGATCAGCGACAAAAGCATGATCCAGACAGTGATGCTATAGGTAGGAGATGCCAGAAAGAGGCGATCCAGGTGGAGAAAAGAAAGTACCAGGTGGTAAATTGCAGATCCAGGCTCTGTGGATGTTTTCTACTAATGAGGAAGGGGAAAAAAGGCAGTTGATTTGGAAGCCAAAAGAATCACATCAAGAGTGTGACTGGGAACCAAACAAGGTTTGCCATCAGGTGTGGAGGAGGAGGTTGGCAGGACTTTGGTGAAGTTAAGATGAGAAGAAACTAAAGAGAACAGCCAAGGACAGAAGAATGAGAAGTCTTGGCTGCTTCTTGGGGACTGAGGAAGGGTGGAGGCAAACCCACCTTCAGATTAAGACAATAGTCTGAGATGGGAGAAGGCAGCCTGGGAAAGGATGTTGAGATCTTTGATGCCAGATTTAAAAAGAGAAGGGGGTGGGGAAAGGGAACAGTGAAATTCAGAGAAGGAATCAGTGAAGACTTTAAAGATACCCCTGATTCATAATGGAAAGATCACTGAACCCAGATTCTGAAGACTTAGGTTTTAATCCTAACTCAGGATTCCTAATTGTGTAAATCTGGGCAAATCCTTTCTTTCTGAGTCTCAGTTACCCCTCATTTGTATAATGGGGCTATTAATAATCACAACCCATACTTCCCATACCCAATCTATTATCAAGTCCTATAGATTCTATCTTTTCATCATTTCATGTATACACCTCCTATCTCCTTTCACACTACCATCACTCTTTTTCAGACCCTCATTACCTCATCCCTAGACAACTGAAATAGGCTTTGATTGGTCTTCCTGCCTCAAATCTCTTCCCACTTCAGTTCATCTTTCACTCGATGATCAAAATGGTCTTCCTAAAATACAGGTCTGACCCTATCACCCCCTATTCAACAAATTTTAGTGCCTCTATATTGCCTCTAGGATCAAATCTAAAACTCTTGGACTGGTTTTAAAAGACCCTTCTAAACTGGTCCCTTCCTCCCTTACCAGTCTTATATTTCATGCCCTTCCACTGACTGTGATCCAGTGACACTGGTCTCCTTGCAAGGTGTCCCATATCCTTATTCTATGGCTCTTCACTAGTTGTCCCATGCTTGGAAATCTCTCTCTCTCTCTCTCTCCTCATCTCTGCCTCCTCTAAATCTCAGCTAAATTCCCATCTTCTGCAAGAAACCTTTCCCATTTACTCCTTAATTCTAGTATCTTCCCTCCATTATTATCTCAAATTTATCCTGTACATTTGCCATTTGTACATAGTTGTTTGCATATTGACACTCCCCCACACCAAAAAACTTTTTTACCCCTTTTTCCTTTTTTTAATATCCTCAACTCTTAGTCCAGGGAGAGAAGAAGGAAGTGCCTAATAAATAGTGGGTGTTTATTAAATTATTTATTGATCTGTCTTATTGACAGGGTTATTGTGAAAAAAAGGAATTATGTAAACCTCAAAACATTATATAATTCTGAGTTTATTCTTACATAGAGTCAGAACATGGATCAAGCCTAATTCTGTACTTTGTTGGCTCCTTGCAGTGGGACAAATGAGAGGATACATGCAAAATATTTTAAAAACCTTAAAGAGATAACATTATTATGATTATTGCTAGTCATGGATCCCTGAACTGAACCTCAGTTTCCCAAATATGCAAAATGGGAATAATAACACTTGCACTTTTGCTTCTATAAATGTTCTTTTTGTTTTTATTATTATTACTATTATTATTATTATTATGTGTTTATAACTTCAGGATTTATCTTTTAATCTAAGTGGTTATATTTGCTCCCTTAAATAGGAGGCTTTGTCATGAGGAAATGTTCATAGAGAAGCTTTTAGGGCAAGACAGGTACCACAGCTTTGAGGTTCAGAGGACTTTTGCTCATGGTCATATAACTAATGATGTCATAGGTAGGATTTGAATCCAGACCTTCCTGATCTCCAAGCAATCCTAAATTCAGCCCAGCCATCCACTATCCTAAGCTGCATGTTTAAATTACATATTTTTTTCAAATGAACTTGACAAATATTAAAAAAATAAGCTTAGTTGTCTTTCTACACAGGGAGCTCAGGATTCAGTTTCAGAGACAAGATGAACCAATGTGAATAGGAATTGAATACAATTCAGTTTCTTAAGCAACAAAAGAGTTCAGCTCATTGGTACATTAAGTCTTAAGAGGAGAAAGAGATCAGGGTAGGCTCCTGAGAGAAGAAAGGTTTGGAAGGAAAGTGGGGACAAAAGGCCATAGGTTGGAAGGTCCTTTTAGGTCTAGTAGTGAGACATCACTTAGAGTGATGATCCCTATGGCTGCTACTGCTACCTTGTCTAAAGTTATGAGAGGTTTTCTGGATATAATCTAGGAGTGGTACCTTTGCATCTTCCTCCTGTTCTTTTTCTGGATATTTGACCCAATCAATCTTATATCATACACAGGAGTGAAAAATGAGCCTTCCCCAGAGGGAGGATAATAGGGTAGAATTAGAAAGAAATGCTCCAGCACCGAAAATGGAAGGAAAGCCATCAGAGTCTGCTCTGACTGTGGGCTGGATCAGGGAGAGGCTCACAAGTAGCATCTAATGGCTTAGAAGAAGCCCCTGGGATGCAGGATCACAAGTTCTTTTTTTTCCTGTTGCCTGGAAGATTTGCTAGAGATTCTGTGCATCTCTATATTGAGGCTTGAGCACCAAGAAAATAGAGTTGGACAGACCTGTTCAGTGTTAATGTTCTCATTCCATAGATTTGGGAGCAAGTGGGGAATAGGCAGCACAGCAGCCATGGAGGTGGTTTGATTCAGCTGATCTGGAAATTGGGAGAAAGGAGAGGTGCTGACCAGGGGGGTCCCACCAGCACACACCATCCAGATTAAACACATCCAGATTCTTTGACATGATTTTGGCAATCATGGTCTTCCTCCTCTGGACTGCCAGAGGCTCTCCCAAATTCTAGAACTCATCTTAGAAACCTAAATTTTCCAGGAGCTTACCAAGTCAAAATGTATATATTAAGCATCTACAATGAAGCTGGCACTGTGCTAAACTTTTCTTTACCCTGATAAAGTGAGGCCATAAGATTACAGATTCAGGACTAGAATTGAACCTCACTCCTCTTAGCCCTAAGAAGTCACTAGCTCATTTGCCCATCTTTCTTCCTTTTCTCTTGCCAGTCAGTCAATAAGGCTTGTTAAGCCTATATTATATGACAGGTACTAAAGATACAAACAGAGGTAAATACAAATGACCTCAAGGAGCCCATATTCTTTTTTTTGAGGGGAGAATGTGCAATTAACTGTGCATGGGAGATATATGGAAGGTACTTTTGGAGGAAGGGGATTTGGGGAGGTGGGGAAAGAAGTAACAGGAAAGGCCTGGGCACAAGGTGGGATTTGAGCTGATTCTTGAGAGGATCCAGGAGTCAGAGTAGAAAAGTTGAGAGCACTTTGAGAAGCATCCCCCTGGTTCCCTTAGCTCTCCAGACCAAAGGAAAAAACTATTTCTACCTTACTTACCACTGGGTGGTTCCATTCTTGATGGTACGGTCAGAGGCAAATCACTTAACCTGCATCCAGGGTCTTCTCCAGTTGTCCTGATTCATATGTGGTCACTGGACCCAGAAGATTCTGGGGAAGAAAAGTGAGACTGGGAACTTTGCACAGCCCCCTCACTTCAATTCAATTCACTATATCATGGCATCACTTCCCTGATGTCATAGTCTTCTTTTTGTCAACAAATAAATATTGTATTTATTTTCCAATTTCATTCAGTGGTAGTTTCTACCAGTCATTTTTTTTGCAAGGTTTTGAGTTTTACAGTTTTTTCTCCCTTCCCACCCCACCTTCCCCACAGCAGAAGGTAATCTGATATAGTCTTTACATTTGCTTCTTCTACGAGGTGTCATGGCCTTCTTAGTAAACAAAGGACAAACAACAACAACAACAACTTCCTGGGTTTGCTTTCCTTATCTAGAAATACATTATTTTATCGTTATTCAGTCTTGGTCAACTCTTTGTGATCCCATTTGGGGTTTTCTTGGCAAATATACTAGAATGCAATTTCCTTCTCCAGCTCATTTTACAGATGAGGAAACTAAAGTGGTTTCTTGCCCAGGATCACATAGCCAATAAGTGTCTGAAGCTAGATTTGAACTCAGGAAGATCATTATCCTTGACTCCAGGCCCTGGACTCCAGCCACTGTGCCACCTAGCTGCTAGTTTATTAGAACTCTAATAGGTCACATTCCAGATCTAGAACTTCTATCTACTTCAGAGATAGCACCAGTCCTTACTTCTAATTCCAGGAATCCCCCTCACAGGACTCTGCTACCCTAAGCATGACCTTGCAAGAGCTTCAGAGAGAGATGGACCCCTGCTCCCTGGATGAGATATTTCCAACTCAAGATACATTTATTAAAGGTCACTGAATGTTGAACACTCGTGTCAGACAAAACCAAAATAGTAGATACCTTTGTATATCATACTGAAAATCTTAGCATCAAGGTTGGGGCACCCCTGTCTATCGCTAAGCATTTCCAACCAACCCAACCAACCTACCATACTGCACTCAGGTCCCTCTACTCTCAAATTCTTCCCAGTAGAATGTAAGCTACTTCCCAGGGACCTCGTTCAGTGCCTGAGATCTAATAGGTGCTTGAAAAGTGTTTGGTGAATCGAATCCCTTGGGTGGTCTCTGAAGTGGCCAGAATGGAAGATGAGCCCATGGCTGCCATGTTACCTCAGCCTTATGACCAGCTGCACCCTATGCTCATCCAACTGGATTCCAACTTTATTCTCTTTCTAGCTATCCCAACTCCTGCTCACACTGGAATTATTCCAGTAAGAATGGGTAGAAACTGGTTCAGGGGCAGGAAGGTCAGTTACACTCAGTCGCATTACTTAAACAAGCTTAATTCTGATAGAATCACTCACCAGGCTGCTGGCATATGGCAAATTCTCCCTGTTTCTTCCAGAATAGTCATGTACATGCTCCTTTGGCATCAACCCTCAACAATTTCCAGCTTCTCCTTTAGATTTCAGATTACCATTAACCCACCTTTGTTGTTGGTGGTGATCCTGGCATAGTGGTTTTTAATTCAGTACTAGATTCTACAACTATAACTATGGCAGGATAATGAAATTTTTCCTTTGAGCATTGATTTTAGAGAGTGAACTTCAGTGTAGGGCTGAACTCTTCACTCTGTCTTATTTCTCCAAGACTAGAGAGCAGCCTCCCCAACACTAGCTGCCTGCCTATGTCTCCTCAGTATCTGTGTCTTCCCAGAATACAAAGGACAATGTCTTGCTTCCCACTCCATTGGGAATATCTTGCCAGCTACTGTCTAGAGGCAAGTGTTCTCCCCAGGTGTAGCAATGCCTAATTATAAATTTTATTTGGTTCTACCCAGTCTCTTTTTATCTAATCTGTCTAAATCTTATCAAGTTTCTTTTCTCCAAATCCTTTCTATTTGACACAATCTACTAAGTAATTACTTCTTGCTGTCCAGTTTTTTCTAAGAGACCTAACATCTTAAGTACTTTCAAACTTTGACTCATTCATAAATATGAGCAATTAATAACAATTAGGCTCTGTGTCACTGAGGATAGTGGTGATTAGGCCCCATCCCTACTCACTATCCTTTTACCTTATTAGCTGAGGAAAGCCTCTGCTTACCTCAGTTTCCTCATCTGTAATATGGGGTTAATAATGCACTATTTTTTAGGTTGTTTGCAAGGCAAATGGGGTTAAGTGGCTTGCCCAAGGCCATACAGCTAAGTAATTATTAAGTGTCTGAGACCAGATTTGAACCCAGGTACTCCTGACTCCAAGGCCTGTGCTTTATCCACTATGCCACCTAGCCGCCCCGATAATGCACTTTTTGCCTCTGCTTGTCTTAGTTTCCTCAACTGTAATATGGGCATAATAATGCACCTGTACTTGCCTTAGTTTCCTCTGAAATATGGGAATAATAATAACACTTACCTCCTGGGGTCATTGTGAGGATCAAGTGTGGTAACAATCATAAAATGCTTATCCTAGTCCAGCAAATTGTAAGGACTACATACATGTTAGCTATTATATTTTTCTACCAGTATCTAGGGTATCTGCCATTTTGCTCTTGACTCATCCTTGCAATGTCAATTGAAGCATTAGTATGAATTGATGGAATGCTCCCCTAATTGTATTTTAATGCAGAACTCTTAGAAATCATCTGAACACACAAATGGAAAGTTCTCCCTCCTCCACTCTGACCATACCTCTCCCTGGTTTCCTTTAAGTCTCAATTTTCACCTTCTACTGGTGAAAAAAAAGTGCTTTCCCTTTTAAAATTATTTCCTATATCCTGCACATAACTTGTTTTGTATATATTTGTTTGCTTGTTGTCTTTATTAGATCATAAGCTTCTCAAGGGCAGGGGTCTGTCTTATGGTTCTTTTTGTATCTCCAGCACAACCATGAAGCCTTGAATGATAATGATGTTTGTCTTCCCTTCTCAAAGAAGACCATGACATCAGGGAGGTGATGTCATGACAAACATATGAATTGTATTTGAGTGAGGGGTTGCAGTGATAATCACCAGCCTCACTTTCTCCTCCAGAGTCATTTGGGTCCAGTGGCCAGATATGGCTCAGGATAACTGGAGATGGCCCTAGATATGAGGCAATCTGGGTTAAGTGACTTGCCCAAGGTCAAATAATTATTACAGTGTCTGTGGTCACATTTGAATCCAGGTCCTCCTGACTTCAGGATCAGCACTCTGTAGTGCTGTAGAATGATTAGGAGCTTAATGAATGTTTACTGAATTGAATGTTACAGAGAAATTGTGCAAAGTTTGGAGTCTACACCTAGTTAAGACTGAAGTGACATTGGAGAGAATATGGCCTGGAGATATTTGGGAAAATGCTTCTAGTTTGTTCTTAGTAAGTCTTCTAAGTAAATATTCCTTAGAAAAAGCTCATTGATATAAAGAGATTAAATGGAATTTGGGAGTTAGTTACAGATCCCAAATGAGGTGGGGTTTAGGGGACTGGAAACAGATGGAGTTACAGCCTTCAGGTAAAGGAATCCCCAAATCCCTGAGGGCTACCCCAGAAATTGCCCTTTATTTGCAATTTACAATCTTAGAGTTACCTGAAGCAGTGAGAAATTATGTGACTTGTCCAGGGTCACACAGCTGGGAACATTGTATGACACAATTAGGAAATGTTGCCTATCTGTCATTATATATATATATATATATATACATATGTATATGTATATATATATATATATATGTATGTATGTATTCAGTCAATACTTAGTGATAAAACCATGAGGATGGGACCTACTTCTACCCCAGCCTGTTTTCCCAGCACTGCTTTCTATCTCCACCATGGTTTTTTTTCCTTTCCTTTTTTTTCTGATATGGAATCCACCCTTTCTTCAAATAGGAAATCCAGACCTTTTCTTGAGCTCTAGCTACATTACTATGTTCAGATCTTCATAGATTTCTTAGAACACTGGAGATGAGGTAGTTCTCAAGGAGAAGACCTTTAAATCCTAAGCCCCAGTCGAATTTTCTGAGTTTCTAACATCATCTCAGGTTGTTGCTGGTTTAGGCAGCAACCCACATCTTTTCCTGGAAATCTCTGGGCTGGGATTGGACAATGTTGGCTCAGAGATAGTTTTGGGGGCTCTCCAGCAGCATCCAGATCCAGCCCCAGCTGTCAGGGGAGGAGAGGTGGGAGATTGTGGAATGGATGCCACTCTTCAAGCAGGGTGGCTTCTTGTGGGGTGTTAAATCTGATCTGGAAAAAAAATGACCTTGTTATCCATGGCTCCTGCTTCCCTTTTGCCTGCTAGTTGTTTGTTTGGGTTTTTTCCCAGGAAGGAAAATCTTTAATTCTTTCCCTTCCCCCTTCCCCCTTTAGTCATCCCTTTTGGGAGAGTGGAAGATGGGGAGGAATACAAAGGGGAAAGCTTGTGTTTCCAAATATATGGAAGTCTGGAGAGGAAGGAAGATAGAAAGGAAGGGTCAGTGGGAAGGTTTCACTGGTTTAATAGAAATGGCAAGTGATGATGCCAGTTCTGTCCTTGATTGGTTCAGGGACCCAGAACAAATTATTTAGTCTCCTCCTAGTTCACATGCCACCTCCTTCAAAAGGTCTTTGTTTGATTTCTCCCAGTTTTTAGTATTTAACCAAGAAACCAGTTTGTATTTTTGCAAATAAAATACATTGTGTATAATTTAATGTGCATATTTATATATAGAGATATATAGATAGATATATTTATAGATAGATAGATATATAGATGTAGATACATATCCACAGTCAGACAGATAGATAGAGATATATGTAATTTGGCCCCCTAAATGTCAACTATCTCATCCTACCTTGGAAATTAAGTAGGATCAAGGCTGGTTGGCCCTTGGATGGGGACATTCCCCAGGAATGCTTTAGCTTTGAAAGGCAATCTGACAGAGTCAGGAAAACTCGAGTTCAAGTCTGGTGTTTTGAATATTGTGTGACTCTAGGCAAGGACTTAGCTTCTAAATGTTACAGACAATTCTATAAGACTTTAAATTTCAGAGAAGTCACCAACCTTGTAGGCAATTTCCTATACTAATAAAATCAAAGGTTTTGTCCTATTATTTCTCCTTATTTGATTTGACATATTTTTCAAAAATTATATTTATCTATGTACATATAGCCCCCAGAGAGGTAGGGTGGTACAATGGTTAGAGAGCAAGTCTCTGGTTCAAGTCCAGTCTCTGGCAAGCTACAAAACCTCTCATGACTCTAAATAACTCTCTAAGATTATAAAGTCCAAGAAAATTCTGACCCGGCATTAGTAGAAGGTGCTTTATTTTCTAGAAATTCCCTGTAACAATGAAATCACAGATTCATCCCCTGTCATTTATCCTTGAGCATATATCCTTCAATAGACCATAAACACCAACATTCCTTTTGTCTTTGTATACAAAGGGTCAAGTAAGGTACCACAGAAGAGATATTCTAAGAAAAACTTCTACTGATTGATCCCAGGGTCCCTATTCTCAAAGGTCATTAGCGATAGTTGAAAAGAACACTGGATCTGGAATCAGAAGACTTGAATTGGACCCTCTGAGACTCAGTTTACTACCTTATAAAATGACTATGTGCTTGTGTGTGTATAATATATATATATCATATTTATACATATATAATGACACATATAATAAAACAACTAACAAAATTAGCACCTCTGGGAAGATTTAAATAAAGGGAGGTGTGGAAGCCTTGGGAGAGACCTCAGATTTTCAGATACTACCCCAGGGTTAGGGATATATGGGAGGATAGAAACCGTTTGGACATTGGCTTCTACATGGACACTGAGACAGACAGGGTAGAGTCCTGGCCTGGCCAGAAAGAAATAATCAACCACCAGGAACTGCTCATTTTAACTGACTATTCTTGCTAACTAGGTGCCAAACTTAGGTGTTTTTACTTTAAA
This sequence comes from Macrotis lagotis, assembly GCF_037893015.1. Lineage (NCBI taxonomy): Eukaryota > Metazoa > Chordata > Mammalia > Peramelemorphia > Peramelidae > Macrotis > Macrotis lagotis. Next base: position 213,792,241 of record NC_133662.1, read on the forward strand.
GTAAAGATCAATGTTCCTGCCCTAGGAACTTGATAAACTGCGATCTTACAGGTGAAAACATTTTGTTACCAAATTAACAAAATAAGAATCTTTGTTGTGGCTATGCGTGTTCAGTCTCAGAGATGTTGTGACAATCAAATGACAATGAATAGATATCTGATAGTTTTGAAAAAATTAAAAACTAAAGAAGCATAATATATTAGCATTACTTCTTTAGGACTTAAAAAAATCTATTTCATTAGTTAGGAGTGTTCCTATTCAAATAGATAAAAATCTTGGATTTTAGTCAAGAATTCTCTTTATCTACCTTGAGAAATGAGCTTCCTCAAATTTGTCCATAGATCATGTTTAGAAACCATCATTTCGGAGCCTTAGTCATGTAAGGTTTCAATGACTGGAGAAATGCATGTTCTGGCCAGCAGGAAAGCTGAAAGAGCAGGCATTTCTCTCTCTTGAGCTTAGGGATCCTTGTACAGAATCACAGAATTTAACATGTGAGTCTCCTGGTCTCAAGTCTCCTCAGCTATCAAAATAATCTTCCTAAATCACAGTTCTGACCATGTAAGCCCCCAAGATAAGTTATAATCATCATCATCATCATTCATCATTAATAATCATGATGATAAAGATAATTCTGTAGCCATTGGTAGCTTAAATAGCCATTGCCATATGAAGCCTCACAATCTTGGCCCTAGGTGATCCATGGGCCCTCCTTGCTTGCTGTTTGGAGGGACTGGGCGACCCAGATTTCTCCAGGTCCCTGTGGTGCTGTAGTCTGGATAGTCACAGAAGTGTTGGATATATTTGTGCGTCATTCCTGCCCTCTGCTGGTCTCTGTGGAAGGAGAAAGCAAATATCTGAGCAACCCAACCAGAGATTTTGTGAAAGGAAATTGACACTTGGCTTGGAAAATATTTTTTGAATGAACTGAACCAGTGAGTATCCTCAATTTATTCTTCATAGTCTATAAATGATGTGAAGACAGGGAAGGCTCTAGGCAAACGAATTGAGATAATGGACTCCTATCTTTGCTTTCAGAGACCCTTTTCTGCTTCCTTCTTCTGTCTCATCATCTCATCTCTCAAGCATCTTGGTCTCTGCCAGTGGTCCTCTGATCTAAGTTAAGGTGTTACTGTTGTTAGCAAATGATGAGAAGAATGAGATAATTAAAAGGACAGGTTAGGCAGGCTTTAACAATCTTCATTTAGGTTATCTCATTTGGTTTTCCTGCCAATCCGAAGAAGGGGGTCGTAAAAGCATTATCCTCATTTTGCAGATCCCTATCTTACAAAATTGTGGTTCTTCCTTTCAAAAAGACCCAATGACATCACTGGCAATGTCTTGACTCATGAATTGGATTTAAGTGAGGCAGAGTTGCAGAGTCATCAGCAGGACAGAAGATGACCTTCCATATCTGACCAAGCTCTAAGCTCTCCCAATAAGCCTGCTTCAGTCAACTTCGTGGTCTTTGGAACAATTTGTTTTCAACTACTTATTCCACTGAACAAAGTTTTCACATGCTTGGGCCAGAAACCCCATAACTTATCAAGAGGTTTAAGACCTATCAGTTCCCCTCAACCTGTTTAGTCCATCTCCCAGGATGATTGAACTGGGGTGAGGTTGCTTCACTTGCTACAGCTTCTTAGAGCCACAGTCAGAAATTGGGTAAAGGAAGATGTCAAAGGTGGAAAAGAAGTCCTAAAAAGGGTTTGGCAAATCTTCACACCAAGGGGCTAGTCCAGAGAGCCAGGCCTGGAATGAGGAAGACTTCAAATCTGGTCTAAGACATTCCTTTAGCTGTGTGACCCTGGGCAAGTCACTTAACTTTCGTTTGCCTCAATTTTATCATTTTTAAAATGACCTGGAGAAGGAAATGGCAAACTACTCTAGCTATCTTAGCCAAGAAAACCCCAAATGGGGGTCATAAAGAATAGAACATGACTGAACAACAGCAGTCCAGTTAGTTAAAATTTTAAAATATTGAGACTCAAAAAGATTAAATAGTTTCTAGATTGACAAGTGGCAATCTAGGGATTCAAATTCAATGGTCTTCTCTTATTAAAAACAATAAAAACAAATAACTATACTTTCCTAGTAGCTGTTTACATTTATTGCTACTGCAGAGAGATTACTGACTTGTAATAATAACTGCCTTCAGGATTATTGTGAGATGGAAATGAAATAATGTCTCTAAAGCAGCTTGCATGATATAAATGCTGGCAATTATTATTAATAGTAATAGCTACCTCTAGCTACCTCTAAGGTTCCTCCCAGCTCTGTATCTATAATATTGTTATTCTAGTTTCAGTACATGATATATAGAGAATTTTCTCAGGTTTTCTAGTCCCTTAACACAATAATGTAATGTAATACATACGTTTTAATCATGTTGTACTAACTAAAGAGACACTATAGCTTAGTGATTTCAGGGCTAGCGTCACAGGTAGGGAAATCTGGGTTCAAGTCTTCCTTGCACCTAATTAGATAGTAGGCAGGTCACTTCACCACTTATGTCCCAGGTAACTCCCAATGAATTATAAATAAGAGATGAATTTCCAGGAAATTTTAAGTTCATACCTTCCAGAGGATTTACATTTAAAATGTTTATTCTTGAAGATGAAAAGGCCTATGTCTAGTCAACAAGTTTTTATTTATTAGGATATTTATTTTTTCTAATTATATGTAAAATATTTTTTAACATTTGTTATACAGGGTTGACTAGGGCACAGTGGATAGAACACTGGCCCTGGAGTCAGGAGTACCTGAGTTCAAATCCGACCTCAGACATTTAATAATTACCTAGCTGTGTGGCCTTGGGCAAGCCACTTAACCCCATTTGCTTTGCCAAAAAAAAACCCCAAAACATTATACAAAGTTTAAAGTTCCAAATTCTACCCTTCCCTTCCTCACCTTCCATTTCCCTAAAACAATAAGCAATTTGATATAGGTTATAAATGTGCAATCACATAAAATCCATATTAGTCATATTGTGAAAGAAAAATATAGATAAAAAAGATTAAAAAATAAAGTGAAAAATAGTATGCTTCCATCTGCAATCAGATCCTCTCACTTTTTTTCTCTGGGGGAGGATAAGTATTTTCATCATGAGTCCTTTGGAATTATCTTCAACAATTATTTAAGTCCCTTCTACCTGCCAAACATTCTACTGTAAAGTCCTAGGGATACAAAAAAAGAGGCAAAAAATCAATTCTTGCTCTCAGTTCACAGTCTACTGGAAGTGACAACATAAAATTTATCATATGTAGGCATGTATATATACACACACCTATGTATTTGTATGAATATATATCTGCATATGAAAAATCAGAGATAATAAAGGGAAGGCACAAACATGAGGGGGGGGTGGGAAAAATTTCTCAAGGAAGGTAGAATTTGGGCGAAGATTTGAAGGAAGCCACCAAAGTAGGAGACAGAAATGAGAAGAGAGAGAATTCCAGGCATAGGAGACATCCAGTAAAAATATCTCAGTTGCATCACTAAGATCTCAGAGTATGTAGAGGGGAGAAAGATTTAAAGAGACTGGAAAGACAGGAGGGGGCTGGGTTATGAAGGACTTTGAAAGACCAGTACAGGATTTTGAATTTGATCCTGGAAATACAGGGGAGCCACTGGAACATTACCAAAGTGGAGAATGGAGAGAGTCTTGAGGTGGGGAGAGCAAACCTGTCCTTTTTCTTAGCTTCCCCACTTTTGTAGAGAGGGTAACATTATCATTCCAGGCACCTAGGTTGGCCAACTTGGAGCCACCTCACATTATTGATCAGTTGCCAAATCTTGTCATTTCTCTTTCCACAGTATTTCTTGTATACATCCCCTCTCTCAAGCTACCTTCCCCTAGTTTAGTTCCTCATCACTTCTTGCCTGAACTAATAATGTAATAGCCTCTAAATTAATCTCCTTTAGTCAAGTCTTTCCCCATTACAGTCCATCCTTTTCACAGATGCCAAAACAATTTTCCTGAAGCACAGATCTTCCCCATCACACACACACACACACACACACACACACACACACACACACCCCTCTGTAGTCAATAAGCTCCAGGGGGTCCATTTTGTTTCAGATATAAAGTTCTTCACAACCAGACTTCTTTCCACTTTCTAATCTTCTTTACATATTCCTCCCTTCCCCAATATGGTCCATACTGGCCTTGTGCATGATGTATCATTTCTTCTGCACTGACTGGCCCCCAACTCTGGAATATTCTTTCTCCACATCTCTATCAATTAGAATCCCCAGCTTCCTACAAATTCCAACTCAAACTCCTCTTTCTAATCTTTCCAGTACTTTGTATCTATTCAGTACTATCCTGTAGACATACTTATGTGCATAAGTCCTTCAGTAAAATATAAACTTCTTGATGGTGTATTTTCACTTTTATTTTTCCTTTTGGTATCCCCAATGCTTAAACACTGTGTTTGGCCCAGAATAAGGCTTAATAAATGCTTGTCAGTAACCTGGTATGCTGTGTGACCTTGGCCAGTTGACTATTTCTCTATCATCCTCAGCTTCCTCACCTGTAAAATGGAGGTGTTGGACTTTATTAAGTATAACCTTCTTCTCAAATTTTCTCCAGTCCCTCCCCTCCTAATTGCTAGTACTTCTCTCTCCAAACTGCTATTCATTTTGTAAATATTTTGTAATAGTATTATAATAGTATACCAGCCAACAAGGGCTTATGGGAGCATCAACTTACTTCTCAAAGTGTCTGATTACCTTTAATAGAAGGGTTTCTGCTCTCCACTTGAGAGGATATTCAGGTATTTTATGACTTTCACATTCAAGTCTGGTGGAGAAATAGATTTTTGATTGACTGATGAGCAAATCGAAGGCTCTTCTCTAGTCATAAAACCTACTTCACATCTCAATGATAAAGAAAGGAAGCTTTTCTAATAACTCTCTCTAATCCTTCAGGAAGCTCTATTTCTCTAGGGTTTTAGTGGGAAACTCAAAGTTTTAGAATCTCTTTTTTCCTCTTCCCTGGCAATATCTATAGCCAGGAGGTAAAATCCCAAGACACCTGAGACAAAATAAAGGAAGAGGGGAGAAGACCACAGGAGTTGAATTCCCAGATTCCTAATTATTTCCTTCTCATATAGACTCTTCTTTATAATTTCCTGGGCTCCATCTCCATTAATCCTCTCATTTTGACTTTTCAATCACTCTGGATTCAGGAGCAGTTCTGAGGACCAAATATTTGCAAGGGCAAGAAGCAATTCCTTGTCCTATTCTTTATCTCTCATTCCCCTTGCACAGGCCCTCCCCACACAGAGTAGGCACTAGATACAATTCAGGGGACAAGAAAATAGGCCATTTTTCTGGAATGTAGGAGAGTAAAGTGTGATAAGCCTGGAAAGGGAGGCTGTGGACAGATTGTGATAGTCTTTGAATCTCAAACTGACTTGTTTTTATTTT